>NC_134483.1:276369690-276457190 GCF_040206685.1 Ascaphus truei
GTGTGTGTGTGTGTGTGTGTATATATATATATGTATAGTGATGTGTGTGTGTATATATATATATATATATATATGTATAATGATGTGTGTGTGTGTGTGTGTGTGTGTGTGTGTGTGTGTGTGTGTGTGTGTGTGTGTGTATATAGTGATGTGTGTGTGTGTGTGTGTATAGTGATGTGTGTGTGTGTGTGTATACAGTATATATATGTATAGTGATGTCACTGTGTGTGTGTGTGTGTATATATATATATGTATAGTGATGTGTGTGTATATATATATGTATAATGATGTGTGTGTGTGTGTATATGTATAGTGATGTGTGTGTGTGTATATGTATAGTGATGTGTGTGTGTGTGTGTGTGTGTGTGTGTGTGTGTGTGTGTGTGTGTGTGTGTGTGTGTGTGTGTGTGTGTGTGTGTGTGTGTGTGTGTGTGTATAGTGATGTGTGTGTGTGTGTATAGTGATGTGTGTGTGTGTATATATATGTATAGTGATGTCACTGTGTGTGTGTGTGTGTGTGTGTGTGTGTGTGTGTGTGTGTGTGTGTGTGTGTGTGTGTGTGTGTGTGTGTGTGTGTGTGTGTGTATATATATATATATATATATAATGTGTAGTGATGTGTGTGTTTTGTGATTGAATGTGTGCTGTGATTGTGTGTGGTGTGGGGGGTGTTGTTTGTGTTGTGATTGATTGTGTGCTTGGCGAGACAAACAAAATTGACATTGAAGCATGCTCAGCAGCAGTCAATGCGCACAACCCCACACCCACACACAAACACAGAAATAGCCCTGATCCATACCCCCCACTCGTGCTTGCAAAATTATGCAGGACACCCTGTGCTCATGCTTGGAGAGTTGGTGATGTCACCACTCTCGGCGGCAGCATGGACGCAGCCTAATTTTGCAAGCGCGAGCTGTTGAAACATATTTGTATTTACATTGTATATCGTTTAATAAAGGGGGGGGGTTCATGTGATTTTGATTACGTCAGGCAGGGGGGGCCCGAGAAATTAAATGGATGAAAAGGGGGGCTCGGCATAAAAAGTTTGCTCACCCCTGCGAGTCTATCTGACCTTGCATAGCGAGGCCTGCCCTTTCCTGCATGGAGCAAGTCAGGTGACTACTGCTCCATGCCACTCTCGCTTCCCCCTTGCCCTCCTGCTCTGATTCCCCCCCCCCCCCTGCTCCGGTCCCCCCTTCCCGTTCCGATTCCCCCCCTGCTCCGGGTCCCCCCTTCCCGTTCCGATTCCCCCCCCCCCTGCTCCGATTCCCCCTTGTTGCGAGTGTCTGAGTTTGTGTCTGAGTGTGTGTCGGTGTGTGTGTGAGATCAGGGGGGGAGGGAATGAATGTGAGGAGGACGGATTCAGGGAGTGGGTTTGAGTCAGAGGGGGATAATTGATGGAGGGGGGAGAGTGAGGAGACAGGGGGTGTAATAGAGGAAGTGAAGAAGAGAGGGGTGAGGGGAGAGAGTGAATGAAGAAGAGAGGGGGTAAGAAAGATGGGGCTACACCTTGGGACTATCTGCATTAGAGTGGGGTGTGTGGTGTGTGGTGTGTGTGTGTGTGTGTCTGAGTGAGAGAGAGTCTGAGTGAGAGAGTCTGAGTGAGCGAGGGATTTTGAAGGGGAGGGAGTCTGAGGGGGAAAGAGAGAGTCTGAGGGGGAGAGAGAGAGTCTGAGGGGGAGAGAGAGAGTCTGAGGGGGAGAGAGAGAGTCTGAGGGGGAGAGAGAGAGTCTGAGGGGGAGAGAGAGAGTCTGAGGGGGAGAGAGAGAGTCTGAGGGGGAGAGAGAGAGTCTGAGAGGGAGAGGGAGAGTCTGAGAGGGAGAGGGAGAGTCTGAGAGGGAGAGGGAGAGTGAGAGTCTGAGAGGGAGAGTGAGAGTCTGAGAGGGAGAGGGAGAGTCTGAGAGGAAGAAGGAGAGTCTGAGAGGGAGAAGGAGAGTCTGAGAGGGAGAGGGAGAGTGAGAGTCTGAGAGGGAGAGTGAGAGTCTGAGAGGGAGAGGGAGAGTCTGAGAGGGAGAGTGAGAGTCTGAGAGGGAGAGTGAGAGTCTGAGAGGGAGAGGGAGAGTCTGAGATTGAGAGTCTGAGAGGAAGAGTGAGAGTCTGAGAGGGAGAGTGAGAGTCTGAGAGGGAGAGGGAGAGTCTGAGAGGGAGAGGGAGAGTCTGAGAGGGAGAGTGAGAGTCTGAGAGGGAGAGTGAGAGTCTGAGAGGGAGAGTGAGAGTCTGAGAGGGAGAGTGAGAGTCTGAGAGGGAGAGTGAGAGTCTGAGAGGGAGAGTGAGAGTCTGAGAGGGAGAGGGACAGTCTGAGAGGGAGAGGGAGAGTCTGAGAGGGAGAGTCTGAGAGGGAGAGGGACAGTCTGAGAGGGAGAGGGAGAGTCTGAGAGGGAGAGTCTGAGAGGGAGAGTGAGAGTCTGAGAGGGAGAGTCTGAGAGGGAGAGGGAGAGTCTGAGAGGGAGAGGGACAGTCTGAGAGGGAGAGTCTGAGAGGGAGAGTGAGAGTCTGAGAGGGAGAGTGAGAGGGAGAGTCTGAGAGGGAGAGTGAGAGTCTGAGAGGGAGAGTCTGAGAGGGAGACGGAGAGGGAGAGTCTGAGAGGGAGAGTGAGAGTCTGAGAGGGAGAGTGAGAGTCTGAGAGGGAGAGGGAGAGTCTGAGAGGGAGAGGGACAGTCTGAGGGAGAGGGAGAGTCTGAGAGGGAGAGTTTGAGAGGGAGAGTCTGAGAGGGAGAGGGAGAGTCGGAGAGGGAGAGTCTGAGAGGGAGAGGGAGAGTCTGAGAGGGAGAGTGGGAGAGTCTGAGAGGGAGAGTCTGAGAGAGAGTCTGAGAGGGGGAGAGTCTGAGAGGGGGAGAGTTTGAGAGGGGGAGAGTTTGAGAGGGGGAGAGTCTGAGAGGGGGAGAGTCTGAGAGGGGGAGAGGGGGAGAGTCTGAGAGAGGGAGGGTGTGTGTTTGCGTCTGTCTGTCTGTGAATGAATACAGACACCAACCCACAGTCAGTCAGTCACCCACCCAAGTGTCAGTCAGTCACCCAAGTGTCAGTCACACACGAGTCAGTCAGTCAAAGTGTCAGTCACCCACCCCCTCTCCCCCACAACCACTCTCTCTCTCTGTCTAGTTAACATTATGCCCCCCCCTGAAAACATTTCTGCGGACGCCCATGATTCGGGGCACCCCATTATGAGGCTCAGCAGTGGGCTCGCAATAGAGTGAGATCTGTGATTGGAATGTTCAATGAAATGTATAATCTCATGTAGAGTATACAGTGATAAGTTGTATTTTTCATATACAGTAGAGGCAACGTTTATTCTAACATTTGCCGTAAACTTGCCGGGTTACATTCTGGGTATGTGCTGGGTATGTTCTGGGCTAGTTTGAGGCACGTTTAAGGCATTTCTGCATTGACTAACGACACATAGGATTAACACAGCAGGGATCCCTGGCATTCCAATTCAGTTTGAATGGGACTGCCAGGGACCCCCGCTGTTAATCTGATAGGCCATTAATCAATGCAGAAATGCTGGGGCTAGTTTAAGGAAAGTTTAAGGCATGTATTCAGAATGTACCTCGGTGTTTCCTGGGTTTTTTGGGGAATTGCCACTGGTTTTTGTTCGAATAAGAGTTGCCTCTACTGTATGCATTTTTATTGTGTAAATATGTGAATTGGTTACGTTCCCAAGCGGGGAAGTTGGATTCCACCAGGGGGAGAATGTAGGGTGTTCTGTGTTTCCTCTGTACCTCCGTTGCACGGCACATCCTGGGGGGGGTGTTGTGAGAGTGTCCGGAGGTTCCGCGGCGGCCCGATAGCACAGGGCACTGCCATGTTGGTAGAGCATTGCACAATACCCCTGCACGGCCGGAGGCACACAGAAAGTTCGCGCATGCGCAGTGTAATTCGCGCAAACGGCTGGCCAATCACCAGGAGGCTCTGCAGTTAAACTACAATCCCCATGAGCCTCAGCAGAGCCACCTGATGCCAGGGAACGAATAAGAGTGCAGGGATTGCTGGCAGGCAGGAAAGGGAAGCGTGGGGGAGAGACCACGCTAGCAGAGGGCACCGGAGGAGCTAGAGGAGAGGTCGTGTGTTTGTGCAGGGGGTCAGTGACCCACCTGCGTAGGCCAGATTTCCCCTCAGGCCCAGTGCAGACCCTGAGTCATCCTTAGCTTGTGGTGCTGCAGGGAAAGCCATAGCGAAAGATACATTCAATCCCTTTACTGTAGCAACAGACAGGGACACAGTGTTCTTCCTGAGCTGCTTTGTGTGTGTGAACAGTGGTTTGGGCTCAAGCTGCTGGACATTCCCAACTCGTGAGAGACTATGCTGGATCGGCAGATCCTTTTTAAAGTCTGTTACCGGCTGCTGGAAGTAGCCGGAAGGTATTTAATAAGTGCACCAACACGGTACCTTCAGGCGCTGATCACACCTTGGGGGTGGGTTCCTTGGGGACACTGGGTTGAGTGACCAAGGGACTGAGTTATACATTGGACAAGGTGTGGGGTGCACGCGGTGGTGGGAAGGACATTACTCACTGAGGAGAGTGGCCAGGCCACGGGTGTATATTTACTGAATATCAGCTATTCATGTATTGTGGTTATATGTGTAGCCAGGTCCCCTCTGTCCCGCGACCCCCTCCTCATTACCTCTGCTGCCGGGGGTCACTCGGCAGACCCGCCGGCACTTCTGGAGGGTGGGGGCCATGCAGGGAGTGCTTCGGCGCTCTGGAGGTTCCCGGCGGCTCTCGTACAGGGCGCCCCCATTGCGAATGAGTTCGCGCATGCGCAGAGAGTGCTCGGGCGGCCGGACGAGTTGCGCATGCGCGAGAAAAGCACGAGGAGAGCCCGCGAAACCCTAGCCTACCAGGGAAGGCTCTAATCAGGGATTACGAGTCCCATGAGCCTCTGTGCACCCCACGTGATGCCAGGGAGCCAATAGGGCTTAGGATCTCCCTGCAGAGAGGCTTACTTGATACATTTCATGCGCTGAGCCCACGCTAGTCAGGGCTGAACCAGGAGAGCTAGAGGAAGGAGATGAGTGCAGGGGTCTGTGACCCACTGCATTAGGCCAGATAACCCCCTAGGCCCCAGATAGGTTCTCACTCACCCCAGCTTGTGGGCTACAGGGACAGGCCCTACTGCTGCGGCCGAGTTTATTCGAGCATTTGCCCGTTCTCGGCCGCAGCAGTAACCTGGCGCGCGCCGGAGGGTGCCGGGCGCGCGCCGAAGCAGCGGAAGAGCGCCCTCCGATCGGGGCGCTCTCCCTCCCGCTGCCGGGTCCGCCGGGTCCCCCGGAACCCCCTGCCGCCATCCCCCACATCGCGGGACACCAGGGCTCCCTCGGGGAGCCCTGGACGCGCGTGCAGGGGGCGCTGGCACCCGATGACGCGTGACCGCGCATCGGTGATGCGCGGCACGCTGAGGGAGTGCGGCTAGCACGCCGGGGCATCCCCCGGCTTGCGGTGCTAGCCGTGCTCGAATTAAACGTGTCGGTAGTGTAGGTTAGGGACCCTTTAACAGTAGTACCAGTGATAGATAGGGACACAGCGGACACTGCGCTTCCTGAAAAGGTACTTGGGCTCAAGTCTGTGACCCCCAGAGACAGAGACTATCTCCAGGGTGGGATCGCCCCTGGCGGACCCCGTGCGACAAAACACAGGATCAGACGGAATCACCAAGCGACAGATCCTTTGCAAAGTTGCTTGCAGGCCCGAGTGCAGGAGCGCTCGGCAGGTACCCCCATAAGTGCACCAACGTATACCATATTCATTATCCTTACACATAGTGGCAGCGCTGACCACGGGACAAAGGGGTTTGGCTCTGGACACGGTGTAGGGATACACGGTGGGGGGTAGGTACACTCCTAGTGGAGTGAGAGACACTGTGAGGACTGAGTTACATGGTGGAGTTACCCCCTAGGGGAAGTGTTAGTAGCGTATGTTATTAAGAGTGTGTTACTTGCTGCATATATATATAAACTGGTTATATACATCCTCGTGTATGTACTTATTGTATATGTGGGTCCTGTGTAGGCCACCTTCTACATTTCTAGAACCCTGCACAGGTGGAGGCGCTGTAAATCAGATCGAGCTGACGGACTCACCCCAGGTTCCCAACAAGCGGAGGCTCAGGCCTCTTGTGAACCTACAGGTATATGCACCACACCTGGTAACACATAGGTTTCCACCCATACACACTATATCTGTGATTGGGATAGAGGGAATACCCGTTACATATGTGTAAGAAGAAAAAAAGTTATATCTATGGCGCTTGGCCCACAAATGAATATAATATATATCGAAAAGTTATACAACCAGATGGAAGGTGGTATCCACTTGGACTCTCCTCATGAAGACGATAAATCATGTAAAAGATATAAAAACAGACATAGTGTAATACAGTAACTAACAAACATGCAACACTACTCACAAATAACAGACAAACGATTGCTGAGACAAAACAAATGACTGATGTAAATAAAAAGCATTTAATACAATAACTAAGTAAACAAAATAAATTATATCACTAAAAACAAAGGGTCACACGTGCACTCCATCAATAGTTGGACTGGCCGCTTACCAGACACTAAAGAGTAGAAGGCAGTGGATAAATCTGAGAGTATCCCCTCTCGTGATGATGAAAGTCAGCTCCCAAGCGTCTCATATGATCAGTGGGAGCTTCGGAGGGGGACCCTCCCTGCCTTCCACACCACAGACAGACAGAAGGCAGGGAGGGTCCCCCTCCGAAGCTCCCGCTGATCATTTGTGGGCCAAGCGCCATAGATATAACTTTTTTCTTCTTTCTGTATCTGACCTAGGGTGTCAGAGTTATATCCCAGGCTGCTGGCCATTTTCTTAGTAGTTATTCATTAGCGCTGCCTTTTTTGTTGTTGTTGTTGTTTAGTGGTTATATGTGTGTTATTCCTAATAAACGGATGCTAAGTTTTTGCAGTTACTTATTAGTAAAAGGTTACAACGTTGAGGCTTGTTATCATTATTCTTACCTAGGGGAATCTTACTTATTGGGGATCCTGGGTAAGTGGAGGCGCTGCCAAGAACATATTGTTACCCCAGGCTCCCAGTTAGTGGAGGCCCAGATCTCGCTGAGCCAGCAGGTACATACGCACTAGTAGTCGCTCTATATCAGAAGGAAAGAGGGCTACATGTGGATTAGATAAGGATACATATAAACCAAGCAACTCCAACACTGCTCCTGGAGAACACTGTCCAGCAAGTGTTATACAGTAGGTCCCCATTAAATCAGCAATGGTGCCTATCTTACAAACAGATGACATAAGACTAACACTGGATTGTGGCTTTTCAGGACTATGGTTGGAGACTCGTTTTAATTAATTAATACTGATATAATAATTAATAGCTATTACATTTCAATTACAAAAAAACATTTAAAATGCAGGAAAACTGATCTTTACCTTTATTCCAATGTGAAACTTGACACTGCATGAAGTCCACCAGTGCTCTTTAATCTGCTGTGTATCCTGAGAGGACAACTCTGAGGAAGTTGGTCAGATGTGCGTCAGTCAGACAAATTTGAAAGTTGGATTTGCTGGAAGTTCATCTCGAAAAAGCTTATTAACAAAGATTGGTGGAATCAAACAGTGAAGCCACTTTAATTGCTGTTGTGCAGATGTTACTGTACTTGTCGGTATCCACACGAGTCTAGAAATTGGTGTCAGATTGCCTTGTTTTCCACTGAATGTCATTTTAATGGCTGACAATCTCCATTTCCATAGTGACATAGTCAAGGTTAAACAGCACACTAATTTGTTCAGAAATGTCACTTATGTCTACTTCCATGAAGGGGTTTGAAGTAAATATCACACAGGCCTCCAGCTGCTCAAAATAAATAAATCTGTCATAGAACTCTTGGCTAAGGCCGTGATTATACCAGAAATCGCTGGCGACGCCGCACAGCTTCAAAACAAAACAATAAAATCCAATGAAGGCGCACATACCAGTCGCAACATTGTAGAGGGAGAGGGGGGTTGGCCCGGTATTAAAGGGGTTGCACCTCATATGGCCACCGCCTGACCTCACCAGGGAGGCAAGGGGTTAACTGGACTGCGGTCCAGGAATGTGGTTTACACCTTGTCATGTCATGAAAAGTATATGTCAGGAAACTGTATGTTCCCCTGTTCCCATGTTTCATTATAATCCTGTATTTTAATGTTTTAAAGTGCATTTCTGTATCTCCAGTTCTGGAGGTCGCAGAGAGTTGATATTTGGCCAATGTGTGGAGTCACTGTAGGCATTAAAAACTGGAAAATTTCGACCCACTGAGCCCACCAGAATGGAACTTGTTAATATGTGTAGATAATAAAGAGTATATGTATGGTATTTTGGATCTGCTCTGAAAAATGCAGACTCCATCTGCTATGCTAAATAGATAGCAAATGTCCCAGAATCACTCCAAGGAGTAACTGATGCTACTAATTGTACACATATGCGTACTACAAACAGTCCAGGAAAATTATTGCACAAATAAGTTCATGAACACACTCCCGTCCAGTATCCCGTTGATGGATAAGAAATATGAACACCCCACTTGTGCCGTGTAACGTGACTATCCCACGGGTAGGGGCTGTGATGTGGTAGGGAGGAAACGAAGCAGCGGTACTGCCGTGTCCCCTGCCAGGGAACCATAAATGGCTAAGTATGCCGCAACCCTCCGCCACTGCCCTCACTAACCCGGTGTCACACACGGCCAAGATCCCCACACAAGGAAAAGGGGGGGGGGGGAAAGAAGAGAGTAATAACTCACAATCTTGATGCGCCGGGTCTCCACTCAAACGATGACGTAGGACACCTCTGATCCGGAAGTGTTACGAAGCGTGCTCCAGCCCAGGGAAAATAGACAAAAATAGGGTAATCAGGCGGTTCACTGCTGCCGTTGGGGTATGAAATAGGAGATCCACACGCAAATATTTTTTATTTGCGTGTGGATCTCCTATTTCATACCCCAACGGCAGCAGTGAACCGCCTGATTACCCTATTTTTGCTATGCTAAATAGGTCAGGAAGGGCAGCCGGATGATTGAGCCTAAGTACTAATCAACAGACCAGTACTAATCAACAGACTCTGCCACTCTAATTGTTACCTGAGGGTGGAGAATCATCAAACTGGAGTGGTTTGTAAGTGTTATGTCTACACCTACAAACAATGCAGATACTTCATTTGGTAAACTGGTCGTTGCCCCTGATTTATTTATGAGGCTACCCATAGAGTCCCAGTACACATGGGCTAATTAGCTGGGGGCATGGGTTAATCTGTGTCTCCTCGTTAGGGATTGGATATAGATAATTGTTCACCAATAGTCTGTATTCAATGTTAAGAATATGGTTACACAGGTATATAAACTGTGTCCACCCTACAGTTTTTAGTTGTTCTTCTGATTCCACCTGGAATGTCACCGGATTGCTGGAGAATTGCTAGCTGATACTTCTCCATCCCCCAACCCTAAGTAAGTGTTACCTTCTTGCCTGTTAATTATACTATATTGCTGTGTTCACCTTTTTTAAGGAATAAATATATTTTATTATATCTAAGCCTCGTTCAGTTCAACCCAGATATTTGGTGTTCATTATATCTTGTCATAAGCTACCGTGACAGACATAAGCGCTGTGATGAACTGCAAAGCTTCTGTCTCATGAAGAGATTTGAGATTTTATTTTTCACAGGTGACGGCTGCCTCATGTGATTTGCAAGGCCAATCACAGTGCATCTTAAACAAACCAACTGGTCATTTCTCCTCTGCAGTAGTGCTACAAATCGCTCTTGCATGTGCACATGTAGCACGGCTACGTCACTACGATGATATCACCGGATCGCTCTGCAGTTTCTGGTATAATTGAGGCCTAAGCATGTTCAGGAGATTACTGTATTTGTCAATGTCCAGGCGCCCCGCATCAGCTTTATTTTCTGCCAGGAAAAACGGTCCGTGAGGTCCAAGAACAGAGCACAACAGCTGTGAAGAATGGGGGCTGCAAACCAGCAGGAACGGTTAAAAAGAACTTTATTGCATGATGAGTGCGGGGTACAGAATCACTCTGATGCGTTTCGGGATCAAGCCCCTTTGTCAAAGAGTGAGTTCGTGTCTGTACACCCTCCCGTATAAGTATACGATCCCCCGCCCCCAACAGTGTCGTCACGGGATAGAATTCTGGCGCGAACACCTCCACGGACAAATCCCATTGGCAGAAACTATCAGCCAATGGGATGACAGACGGAGGGCCTGCCTCTCGTGTGTAAAGTGATTGCGGAGGAACTGGGACACAAAACGGGGAGAATACAGAAGAAAAAATGGTAAACAAAGTAACACAATGATTAAAACAATGTAGCCGAGGGGCTAATAAAGATAAAAACACGAACTTGAATCATATAATAGCAAAGGAAGGATACATATATAACTAATTGGTGGATATCTATAAATTCAGATACTAAAGATAGACATATAGAGCCATATAACATAAAGCATATTGTAAAGCTAAACGTGGAGTAAATAGAAAATGGATAAATAAATAAATAAAGCAATACAAAATGAAAATATTAAATGGTATAGAACAACAAATACTAGGTCAGGAACACATATATTTATATACACTGTAGCAGATTAGAGACAGCAATTCTACAAATCAAACACAGATGTGTTCATTGAATATCAGAGAAGAGTAACCAAATAGTTCGGAATGCAATTCTGGGAGACAGAGAGGCTGAAAAATGAAAATTGAACAAAATAAAGGTATCCTAAAGTACATGCATTAAAGAGTAAGAAGATAACCCAATATGAGATAACAAATAACTACATCTCATGTAGGCAAGAAAGGGTTATATCTGTGGCGCTTGGCCCTAAGTTAATTATATAAAAAAGGGGGTATACAACCGGATGGAAGATGGTGTCCACTTGGGCTCTTCTCATGAAGACGATCAATCATGTAAAAAATAATATAAAAGCAAACATAGTGTAATACAGTAACTAAAAAACATGCAACAACACTAACACATACAAGACAATGAATGCTGAGACAATCAAATGACTGATTTTAAATAAAATAAAAATTTAATACAACAAATCAATATATATAATTAAAACACTAAAAAGAATAGGTCACATGTGCACTCCAACACTAACTAGGCTGGCCACTTACCAGACATTGAAAAGTAGAAGGCAGTGGATAAATCTGAGAGTATCCCCTCTCGTGATGTCAGGTTTCAGCTCCCAAACGTCTCACACGATCAGCAGGGGCTTCCGAGGGGGACCCTCCTTTCCTTCCACATCACAGACCTCCGCTGGGCAGACGAACTGGGCAGCTGTCCTAGCCGCTCATCTCTTTGCTGCACATCCTTTCAGAAGGTCCTTCCCTCCCAATGGAGTTGGGTCACCTCTCCTCTCAGGGAGATCCCCACCTGTGTCAGGTCCCTGAACACAGTGTAGATGACTCTGACAGCCTAACTGCTGCAGACCTCCTGAACTCTATAGAACTACTGAACCACTCTGCAACTCCTGCTTTAACAACAAAACTTTAGACAGTGCTTTGTCTTATATAACCTCAGAAAACAGCCACACCCTTTGTGTCACTAATAGTGGACACAGAGCATGTTGCCACTCCCCTTGTGTACATATGACACCTCACCAGGGTGTGAGGGCAAACCTCCATGATTGATGCTGGCAATCCTGCATACTTACCAGGTTTTACTGCCAGCACAAGAAAGAACTGTATACCATTTTTATACATGGCTACACTGCATTTTCCTTTTCTGCACTTACTGCACCAAAAGGTTACGTTTTGACATGAACGTTTTTTTACTGCACTAATCATGTTGACAATTGTCTTCTCTTTCCCTTGCAATTCACAGTCCAGGGTGTTCAATTTCTCTACCACATCTGTAAACAATACTGCCAAATCAAGTAGCCACGCAATGTTTGATAATTGGGTGGAATCTTTGTTTATTGACTATACAAAAGCTTTGAATCTGGCAAAAATGTGAGAAATCAATGCAGTAGTGGTCCCTTGCTAAGTCACTGGTTTTAGTGTGCAGCAAAAGATTGCCATACTTGGTTGATAATTCATCCAGAAATAACTTCGATGCTGTTTGACCTTTGCACAGATCAAATTAATAATTATTACAGGAGACCTAACGTGAACAAATCCAATTACTTTGGTCCAAATTACCTGTTGGTGGATGATCCAGTGGTAGTTCAAGAAACCCGGGAAATCGGGGTTTGCTTTACAACTTGCAATGAAACACAGTCATTGCTGGTGTGCCATCAGTTGTTATTGCCACTAGCTTCTACAATGACATTTTCTTTTGCAAAATAATTCTTCACCTTGTGGTAGATATCAACTCCCCTGGTTGTGGATTTCATAGGCAACAATGTTAAAAAATCCCTCTTTATTGGTGAAGTCTGCAAAAACCATTTGAACAAACATTTCTAGATGGGCAGTATTGCTTATGTTAACTGATTCATCACATACCGTATAATAAAAAAAAACATTTTTTTAAATCCCTCTATCTGCTCCAACACATTGGCCGATAATACAGATACCATTCTTTCCACAATGTTTGTTCCTAACGGCACGTCTGATGTGGCAGACATAATTTCAGTGCTGTTTTTTTAAATCTTTGAATAAGGACTCAGCCTTCAGTGTCATTGCTCCCTTCACAATTACACAATCTCTAAATGTTGTGTTGTTCTTCGTCAAATAATGAGCAACTTTAAAAGATGCCTTTGCTGCCAAACTAGCTTTCTTGGTTGGGTTCATAAGAAAAGGTTGCAATGCAAAGGTTGCAATGCAGCTTTTAGTACATTTACTTTTTGTGGCCGCTGACTGCTTCCTTTTGGAAAATTACTCTCAAATTACTCTCAAACTAACCGCACCCCTGGCCCCATCAAGAAATCCTTTGAAGCAGGGACTCCTGTGTAGTGAACATTTGTCACCGGTGCTATATTTCACACCCAATGCCCCAGCCTGGGTCTAGCTGTCTCTACCAGCAATAGATGTTAACATACACCAAACCCCCTCTGTACTTTTCACACCCAACTTCAATCAAGCCTTTTGAAGCCCAGATTTTTCTGAAAAGACACACCACATTTGTATTTTCCTAAATTGTAGCTCAGTGTGTGTGTGGTGCAGACACTGTCACAGAAACAATACATTTATACAGGGGAATAAACAGTTGGATACTGAAGCAAGGTAAAAACCACATTACTGGGCCCCAGTCCAGTTAACCCCTTGCTTTCCAGGTGAGAGTAGAGGGTGGCCAAATGGGGTGTAACCCCTTTAATCCTGGGCCAAATCCTCTCTCTCTTGACATACACTATTTGGGAACTCAACCCATTTATTGAGCATACAGAACTATACAAATGCTACATTGATGACATTATTATCAATTGGAAAGGTGGCAAAGAACTTTTGGGACCCTTTATTTCATACATGAATAATAACTATAGGGGTCTTATCTTTACATACGAAGTCAGTGTGGAGAAATTTGCATTTTTAGATCTCAAATTGTTTACAGATGAATTTGGGAAAAGCCTCGCAAAAAAAGTACTGTCAATAAGTGGATGTAAATGGATATCTGGATATCTGGATGCCACAAGCGGACATCATCCAGTATCAATTAATTAAATACCAGAAGGGCAACTACAAAGAACACATAGAAATTGCAATAAGGATAGACTTCCAAAGTGAAGCATAGGCCCTAATTTCAAGGTTAAAAGAAAATAATTATAATGGTTATTAATAAAGCAAATGAAAAAGTGTTGAAAATGGACAGACCATGATTAAAACACATTTGAAAGAAAATAAACAAGATATGAATGGAGTAAAGTTTATTATGAAATATAACAAAGAACAAACAAAAATACATGTTTTATTTTTTTTAAAGCACTGGTCTGTCCTACAATAGGATGGAATCATACATGGGATACTATCAACAAATTCAACTATCATGTTCAAGAGAAACTAAAATCTCAAGAATTAGATAGCAGAGCACCCAGTGAATTAATGAAAAGTATAACTAGGGAAAAAGTTGAAACCACACTTTGTAAGGGTGAATCCGATATTTAAAAGTTTTTTTTCAAATGTAATGCTACAAGATATTTAACGTGCACATTTTTAAATGTAGACAATAAATAGTTTAATTCCAGAAGTAATGGCTGCTGTTTAGGCATCAAACATTTCATTAATTGCAATTCCTGTTACGTTGTTTACCTATTAGCGCGTCCATTATGTGCTACAATATATAGGTATTTAATAACCCATTTCTTAGAACACAAAATAAATATTGTTGCCGGTTTCACCAAGCATGGAGCAGTGAGGGGGGGGTGTCTCGATGCTGCTGAGGAGGGGGGAGGTGGCGGTGCTGCGGGGCTCCCGGCAGCTGGTTACAGCAGTTCCCGCCAGCCCCGCTGCAGACAAATGTCTCCCCTGCTCCCGTGCGCGACGAGCCTCCCTCTCACGCCAGCGCGCCGGAAGCTTAACCGAACCTACTTCTGGCGCTGCCAACAGGGAGACCCGCAGCAGTGCAGCTTTTTAAAAAAAAATATTTACTAGCGCCCAGCCGCGCAGTACCCTTTGTTTCCCGCTGTTGGCGGCCCTACGGGCCATACAAAATTATCAACTTAAAAATTAGCCTGCTATATTTGGTCAAACATTTAATTAACTCACCCCTAATGCGATGGCTGGAACTGCTTCTCTTTGGGTGACTGACTGACTGACACTTGGGTGGTGGGTGACTATGACTGACTGGTGTCTATATTATTGGTGTCTATATTCACTCTCTCTCTCAGACATACACTCACACACTCAGGGAGAAATCGGAGCAGGGGGGAATCAGACTCTCAGACTCTCAGACACACTGTAAGAGGACATGTGCAGAGGTACGCAATGTGGATAAGTTCCCCTGTTACATTCCACCCCTGTTTGTGGGACGGACAGGCTTGCCATGGCCAAAGCCCATCCTTCCACTCTCATTCGAGATCTTTTTGTGACTTAAATGAGAGTGGATGGAGGAAGAGAACCCTAAGTTCCGCTGGGATTGGAGCCCTTTCTCCAGTTTATTTGTGTCTCCTCCCGAAGGTGCTGGAGCTCAGCACTCCTCAGATGCTCGAGGAGGACTTTTCCCAAGTATCGTCTTCTTTCTGAGTGTGTGGTCATGAGATTTCCCTTGCATTGGGTGCTCCTCTTTTTGTAGATAAACTGTATGGCGACAGTTGTGGAGGAGTTAGTACTAGCCCTTTGAGTTTTCCGCCCTTGAAGCTGTCTTTCTGCACTCCCTCCACTCAACGGAGTTGCCAGATCAGCTTCTTTGGGATTGAGTTGCACTTCCACATCCCTTTCAAGAGAACGCACTATCTTCTCAGCTTCACCAGCTAAGGATTTTTCTGGTTTTGATTTAGCATGTATACCTTTTTGTGTTGCCTGTTGGGCCACTGAAGGTTTAGCTAGTGCCTGCTTAGGTGGTTTAGACTTTGCAACCTTGTTTTTTTAGGTGAGCGGTGTTCCCAGCTCTCACTGTACCCTTTTTTCTTTGTTTTTTTGTGGCTTTGGGATACCGACGCTTGGTCAGGGTCAATACTTGTCCTTGTAGTACTGTAATCTCACCTGCGAAATGTCCCTGTTTTTTTGAGTGCGTCTTGCAAGTCTCTTCTCAGGGAATTTATCTGCTCACTTTGCTTTCTCTGAGTTTGTATCAGTGTTTCCTTCATATTCTGGAGCTCTGTAATTTTTGTCGTCAAGGTTGCCGCTGCGTCTGTTTTCTCCTTGGTGTACTGACTCAAGAGGATGGAACAGACTCTCTGTCTTTCCAGCTCTTGCTCCAGTTTCTGGGTCTTCTTCCGCTCTCTCTCATACAGAGTCACCTGGTATCGAAGCTCCACCTCCAATTATGCTCTGGTGACATGCAGCGTGGCCTTTAGCTCCTCATACTGCTCTGTGGGGACACACTGGGTATTCAGACGTTCCTGCAGCGCTTGTACCTCTTTAGCAGCCTGCAGATTTTCTTCCTGCAGAGTTCGCTGCTTCTCCTCTGCATTCTGGAGGTGTGTATGCAGACGTAGTTGGTTCTGCAGTCGGTGTTCTGCTTCAACCTTTTCACCTTCCAATAGTTTCTTTTTTCAAGCTCATGGAGCTTTTCATTCTTTCCACTGATGTGGTCTGTCAACTCAGAATTTTCTTTTTCTAGTCTTAAATTTTCTCTTTTTCCAGTCTCTGTAATATTCAAGGCCTCCTTGTAGTCCGTCTTCCATTTTCGCACCTCTGCTTGGAGACTGACTGTCTCCTGGCGTGAGACTTCCAGCTCTAGGTTGAGGGTCTGAAGCAATAGTTTTTTTTAGAATTGTCCAGCTCCTCAGCGAGACTGTGAAGTTCCTTTTTGGAGACATCCAGTTCTGTGCGGCAACTGCTGATCTCTTGGTGTGAGGCATCCAGTGCTGTGCGGAGAGTATGAACCACCTTCTGGGATATGTCCACCTCTGTCCGAACACTGTTGACCTCCTGGTGTGAGCCATTCAGTTCTATGCGGAGAGTGTGAACCTCATTCTGAGAGACTTGCACCTCTCTATTGCACTTGCAAACCTCTTGCTAAAAGACTGTAATCTCTTTCAGTGCCTCCTCATATTTCTGCTTCAGATTAGCAATCAGTCTATCAGATTTGCTCTGTTTTTCATCCATGGCGGTAATAGTAGTGTTTGCTGTATCTAGATCTGTCCTTAGATCCTCCAAGTCGGTCCCGGACTCGGAGTACATTGCGAGAACAGTCTTCTGTAGCTCAGCATCATCTTACCTCTCCAGTTTCAATTGTTCCCCGAGCAGATCACAGTCACGTCTGGCAATTTTCAGGGCATCTTCAGGGCTGAGAAACAACAGGGAAAGGATAGGGAGTGATCACAGAACCATACTAATTGGGTTAGTAAATAAATATATCAGGTAATCAAATGGTGGGTGCAAACTGTGAACTGAAAAGTGAATCAGAAAAAAGCAAGGGAACGCAAAGTGATTGTGCCCCTAAAAGAATTCACTAAACTGCACACCACTAAGTGTAAAAAATTACTTTTAATAATTTTACTTAAAACATATATTACCAAAGAATTGTGTAACGTGAATTAAAAATGGATTAAATCAACAATATCAAGCATCTATGTCATCAAATGGGTATGATTTTACTATCCCAGTTAACCAGCTAATGATGGTGGGATATAGAAGGCATATGATGCTACAAGTCAGGGTGTAACCACCCTGAGTCAGCTAACAGACCAGATATAAATGTATGAAAGTCAGCGAGGGCAAATAGATAGTAATGAATGAATATCCAGTCCTCCTAGTGTAATGATATATTATTAAACACCTCAATGAATTACTTATGAGTATAAGAGGTGCATGTACTGTGAGTGTAAATACTGACACTCACAGCAGCAATTAGAGACAGTGTAGTGAATTCACAGCACATATGCTGTAAAGACACATAAGACACTAGGTAGGAGATATAACAGCAGAACTCACTGACTAAAGACACTAGACTCAGATAGCAAAGTGTCAAGGTCTGTACACACTGAGCCAGGATACTACAAACACTGCATTAAAACAGCTACAAGTAGGAGACTGACAACATTGCGCGTCCAACGCGCGTTTCCCTCCAGCAAAGGAGCTTCTTCAGGGACAAAATTTCCTGGGGGGGGGAAGAACTGAGCGTTTTTATACCCTGCCAATGCCATGATTGCAAAATCGATTGCTAACAGCTGTTGCGCATGCGCACCATGCACGAGCGCACAGCGGCACAATGAACTACCCAAATTATGCTAAAAATCTTCAGGGCTGGTCAAGGGATCGTCACTCATTGGTTCCGGCTCCGCTTCCCTGGTATGGTTAGTAGAGGGTTTCTCTCTCACTATTAGCACCGGACAAACACTTCTTTGGGGTACACGACTTCTGCCTTGGGCCCTCTGGATATTTGGTCATCCGCGGGACGAATTCTCCATTTTCTCTAGGCTGCAGGGCATCTCGGACCCCAATTTCCTCAGCGGGATCTGCAGATGTGTCTGTTCCTTCCACGGTAAGTGAAGAACCGCTTTTCTTTTTCTTCCGCCTTTTTATTTTGGATGACTCCGTCCCATTAGGAATATTGGGGTCTCCGTCTTTATTTGAAACTTCAGCAGCTTCGCTGTATCCGCCATGTTTTCCTTGCAGTTGCATTAGGTGGCATAAATATTCAGAGATCTGCTGCTCCCGCTCTTGCTCCTATCGATCACCTTCATCATCATAGAGAGCGGTCTTTTCGGTTCGTACCGAGTTCATGCACCACCACCATTCTTGGGGTGTTTTGTGGGTGTGACTCAGTTCGGGTTCCCCGCAAGAGATACCTTCCTCCTTATCGGACTGGAAGGGCCACTTCCCGTGGGGTAGGGTTCATTACAGGAATGCTGCATCTTGTCCTCCATTTTGGGGCTATAAGGTGTATTTTTCTTCCTGACCTCAGGAGGCGCTATTGCAGCTGTTGCCACTGTTTTTGCTAGAACCCCAAATTTTGGTTGTCCTACAGGTGGGCAGATTTTGCTTGTAGAGGTCACCGCTCTCACAGGCATCTATGTAGACTTTTTCTTCCCTTGGGTAAGTTTTACAATATTAGCAGTGCTGTGCATGCATTCACTCTCATCGTCTGAATAAGGGACACTGCTCCGTGTGGTGGGGTTCTTTACACCAGGAACACATTTTCTTCCCCATTTTTGCAGAGTCTGTATTTGACTTCAGCTTGGCGGCCATTTTAAATTCCCAGAATCAGTACCTTGCGTCGGTCACCGTCTGTAAACATTTTCCTGCTTCAGCACAGTCTTCAAAACGATAGAAATAAGAAATTCAGCGCTCGTGCTGCAGATGTGTAGTTTGCTGGAAGCACTAATCCCCTTGCAGCATGAATGTGGAGCGTCTCCCCAACTAACTCCTATAACAAGGTAACCCCTAGGATAGGGGATACCTTGTGAAAACAAGAAAAAAATGCACACAATGCGCACCAGGGATTAAAATATGTAAAAATATATATATTTATTAAAACCAAAAAATTGAAAAAGGAGCATCAACTGAGGGGATCCAACCCCACCTTAGTATACATACACACACTTAATCAAATAAAGAATACAGAAAAAACACATAAAATCATAAATAGATCTATCTATAAAACTAGATCTAAACACTATAATTGCAGATGAATAAAAAGACATTAATGCCCAAAATCGTGGATGATTATAACCAGATGATGCTAGTAGCAAGGCTGAACAAATGTCTGGGTCTGAAAGGGGGAGGCGGAAACTTACTCTGAAGTGCCGAACGGGTTCCGCTGGTGAGCGTAAGGGGGTCCAGACCACGCCACCGCAGAGATGTTGACACCACACGGACTTCCTGCAAGCGCCTCCTCAGCCTATCAGTATACGCGCAGAGTGATTTGTCGCAACCTCTACGCGTTTCACATTACGTTCTTCGTCAGGAGGTTACACACAGAATCAATCACGTGTATTTACATGACTGTCCACCAATCAACAGCCGAGCTGTGAATCGGAGCCTACTATATTCAAACTATGCATTGCATAAGTATACAAACATCGTGAAACATGTAGAATACAGATAAACAATGAACAATAATAAATGAATGATAAAAAATGCTAGATACATCAGAAACAGAACCATGATATATATATGTAACGGGTATTCCCCCCCACCCAATCGCATATAGTGTGTGTGTGCGGGGAACCTAATGTTACCTGGTGTGGTGCGTTATACCTGTCAGGCTCACAGGTGGCATGAGCCTCCTCTAGTGAGAGCCTGGGGTGAATCTCTGGAACGTTCTCGTTGGTCAGCGCCTCCACCTATGTAGGATTCTATAGGAATGTAGAATGGGCCTAGCATAGGAACCCACCCAGAAACCATATACACCAGGGTTATGGCTAAAAAGGTTTACTGAACGAGCAAATAACACAATAACATCACATCACATCATATTGTATAGCAACACAACACAGAGTATCATACTTTCACAGTGCAACATCATCAGTATGCACAACGATATATATGCCACCCTCTGCCACTAGCTGGCAGCTACAACCTTGCCCCTAACTGGGCTATAACCTCCTTACACAGTATCCCCAAAGTCCTTGTACCCAAAGTCCCAAAAGTCCCACAACCCCACCCATGTGTGGAACAGCGCTGCCCACTAAGATGAAGTGTATAGGTGGTGCACTTGGTGACTTGGATAATACCTACCGGGTGCGCAGATCACCTTTGCTTGGAATCCCTTGCTCCAGGAGATGATCCAAGATGCCTCCGCCTCAACGGTGGGTGGCTCCCGCATGTTGTGATCCACCTTTATAATGTCTCTTTTCTCTGCTAACGCAGAGGATGTATTACCTTCACAGCAATTGCCAGGATAGTCACGGTTAATGGCTGGACCCTCACTTGTCTAGGTTCTACAGGACTCTGTCCCTGGTCTAAGGGGAGTCCCTGTAGTAACCACAAGCTGAGGTGAATAGGGCCTAGCTGGGGGCTAAGGGGAGACTTCTGGCCTAGTGCAGGAGGCTACTTTCCTCCCTGCACAAACACACCCTCACCTCTCTGTGTCCCAGCTCCTAACTGACAATCCCTGTCTTCACACAACATTGTTGCAACTTTGCAGCATGAGAATCTGTCAGCCTTATTGGCTGTCTGGCTGCCTGTGACCAGGGTGAAAGTGCAGTCCCCAGAGGCTGCTGGGAACTGTAGTCCTTGGTGGCTCTCTTTAACATTGGGGCCTCGTGCGCGCTGTGTAATGGCCGCCACCGCTGCTAACTGCTTATGTGCGAACTGGGGGATGTCCCTGACTATGGAGCGCCTCTTCTCACTCCCTGTAATGGCTGCCATATCGCCTCTGAGGCTATACTGCACACGCGCGAACTTCCGCGTATGTGCAAACGCACACAAGATGGCGGCGCCCTGTAGCTGATGTCGCCGGGAGCCCCCGGTGACGCGATCACCCCTGCAACTGCCCTCACGCTGTAATGGTGAGAGCGAGAGAACCGAATGTCTGGGGAGCCAGAGGGGACCTGGCTACATATACATATTTCATCTTAAAAAAAAGGGGTCATTTCTATTAATTAATTGAAACCAGTCGGATACCTTGATTGGAATGTGAAAATCCAATATTGTTCTTTTTTCAACAAATTGAGATCTCTGTTACCTTTTCTAATGTTATAATGTTATAAGGAACACATTTCCATCCCTTTCAATCCCTTAAATCTTATACAGCTAGGATCACTATTATGAATGTCTTTAAAGTGCTTAAGTAAAGGTGTTAAAGGCATACCTTTCGCTAGAATTTTAGGTATGTTTTTAACATTTCTCAAATGTTCTAGCATACACTACCGACACGCTTTATTACTCTGCGGCCAGATCCGCAAGCCGGGAGATTTCCCGGCTTGCTAGTGGCCGCCCCTCGGCGTGCCGCGCGTCATAGACGCGCGGTCACGCGTCTTCGGGAGCGTGCGCCCCCTGCACGCGCGTCCAGGGGCTCCCCGAGGGAGCCCTGGTGTCCCGCGATCGCGGGACAGCGGCAGGGGGTTCCGGGGGACCCGGCGGACCCGGCAGCGGTAGGGAGAGCGCCCCGATCGGAGGGCGCTCTTCCGCTGCTTCGGCGCGCGCCCGTCACTCTCGGGCGCGCGCCAGGCTACTGCTGCGGCCAAGAACGGGCAAATGCTCGAATAAACTTGGCCGCAGCAGTACGTATTGCATCAATTTTCAGCACAGTCTTGCATCAATTTTCACACTTTCTGTATATACTCCATTCACAGCTGGTAGTCCTATGCGGTGTGGCAGCCTTTTCTTCCAGAATCAGTACCGCTCGTGGATCACCGTCTGTACTCACTGCTTCAGCGCATTTTTTTTTAAAGAAAACAATAAACAAAGCCTAGTTCCTCTGGAGTGCTAACTCACTTATTGAACCCTGAGTACGGCTGGAAGGCAAAGCCCCTTTATCAACAACCATATTACACATTTTTGTGATAGGCAAGTAAGGTTTACCTGCTTCAGCAGTCTCTCTCTCCTCTTGGGATTGGGGAAAAAAAGAGTCCATCTGTGATTTTGTGGCTTTCTTCAGTGCAGTGTAGAGTTAAAGATCCCTTTAATTCTTGCCCCTGCTGCATGTGATTCTTTGCTTTGTTGATCAGGCTGTTTGCAGGAACTATATGCAGGAAAATAAGCACAACATTTTTCATAAGCAGTGCAGTTTTGCGGCCTGGATGTGTTTCTTTGGTTTTGTTACTCAGACTGTTTGCAGGAACTATGCAGGCAAAAGCACAACATTGTTCACAGGCAGTCTCCGGGGCCCCTTTGAACTTCAAGGGCCACTTCTCATCCCACTTCAGACACCATATGTAAGAGGACATGTGCAGAGGTACGCAATGGAGACTGTTTTAAGGTGAAATTAAAATAAGGCTTTATTGTGCCTGTCGCTTTAAACACAGCAAAACATATGAAAAATAGTGAGCCAAACAAAACCTGCTTGACTTTGGCATATATGTATATTTATATTCCAGCCCTATTTAACTGGGTGGCTATCCAAGCTATTCATCAGCTCAAGTCATATAGATTATTTATATATATACATATATAGCTAACAGTCCAATAAGAAAAGTCTTATCTGTTTGCTGGGTTGCTGCCTTTTCTCCAGATATATCAGCATCCAGGTTTCGAAGTCTTATTTGTCAGCTGGGTTGTATCTTGCAAGCTCCAGACATTTCTGTGTTCCCTCGGTCAGTCTCACCTTTGAGACTCAGGAACCTCTGCTCTTTCTGTTTCCTGGTTCAGCTCACGTGTGAGCTCAGGAAGAATCTTCCTTCCTGTCTCAAAGGCAGGCTTTTTCTAACAAACATCTAATCAGCCAGGTGAAGTTGGTTAACTGCTGGATCCAATTAACAAACACACTGCTGGATTAGCGGCATATTCTTAACACACACTCTCAGATTCTCAGACCCACTGACTCTTACTCTCAGACCCACTGACCCTCAAACTCTCAGACCCTCACTCTCAGACCCACTTTCTCAGACCCACTTTCTCAGACCCACTCTCTCAGACCCACTCTCTCAGACCCTCAGACACACTCTCAAATACTCAAGCAAAATCCTACTGAAGGCTCCAAAGACAAGTGTTAAACTTGAGTGGCACTCAGTTGAGTGACACTTGACAGGACCACAGACACGGCAGTCAAGTTCAATGTACTGAGTGAGTGCGACTTAGTCTTCCCAAAGTAAAAAATTGCTAATTGAATACAAATACTCCAAATACTACCTGCACCAAAATCCATCACCAATGATGCTAAACAAGAATGACAATCAGCTGCAACAAGTGACAACTTGAGATGCACGAGGGACGGTCTGACAGCTTAGATCACACTGAGTCATTTTATGGGGCACAGATCATTGGGGGGGGGGTGTCTGCAAAAGTTAATCATACAATATGTATTGAAGTCAAGGAGACCAATGATACTGGGATTAGGTGTCACTCTGTGACTGAGTGACAGGCCAGGTGGTGTCCCAGGGCCCTCCTGCGCTCCCCCTGTCAGGGCCCTGCGTGGCTCCCTCTCCTCACTGCAGAGCAGGTGCCCTCCTCCACAGCTGTTGCCCGGTGTGGAGAGGAGGAGAGTCGGTAGTGTGGTGACTCTTCCTCCGCAGACTCACTCTTCCATCCCCCAAGCCCCACTCCTCTTATACCCCCTCCCCCACAGAGCGCTGCTTACCCGCGCCGCCCTGGTGATACTCAGGTCCTTCATCACCTCCTCGAAGGCCGCCATCTTCCCTTCCTACTACTCTGCTTCCTAATCCGGCAGCTGCTGCTGCTCTGAATGTGGACGTGCGCCAGGGGGTGGGGGGGAATCAGAGCAGGGGGGATCGAAGCAGGGGGGGGGGGGGAAAGTGTGGACAGACATGTGCTTGTTTGGAGCAGGGGGGGGGAAATTGGAGCAGGGGGGATCAGAGCAGGGGGGAGTGTGGACAGACATGTGCTTGTTCGGAGCAGGGGGGAATTCTGAGCAGGGGGCATTGGAGCAGGGGGGAATCGGGGCAAGAGGGAGGCATGGAGCAGACTTACCACTTGCTCCATGCAGAAAGAGGTGGCCTCGCTTTCCAAGCTCGATAGAGCTTGCTGTGGGCCAAAAAAAAAATTTGGGGCAGCGTGCTAACAAACAGCAACCAATCAGGAGAGGGGGAGGTTTTTTTTCCTCCTCCCCTTTCTTGCAGGTGCATCACAAGCACACTAAAACCTGTCATCTAGTGGTAACCGGGCAACGGGATTTATCAAGGGGCAAGGCCTCGCAGGGGGCCCTGGACCAAATGATTTTGCGGGCCTTATACGGCCCGTGGGTCGGACGCTCCCCACCCCTGGTTTAAATGAAGGCATGGATTTTGTGGATCTAGTGGATCTTTCATTGAGGGTTACATTTGAACTTATGTCTGCTTATTCTTATGTATGTCAGTCTCTTCTCTGATGGTTTGGTAATCTTTTATTCACTTTTCATGTTCACATTTGTTCTACTAATTAATTATTTTTCTTTCTGATATAACATAGTTGTATTTATTATATATGTAGCCAGGTACCCCTGGCTACATATTTAAACTCCCTCACCTCTGATGCGGGAGAGGAGAAGGGTGAGGCTACGGCTGCAACGCAGTGCGATGGTCAGCAGAGGAGAGTTGCGGCGTTTGGCACTGGAGCTCCGAAGCTTCGCGTCAGGGTGGCAAGGCAGGGGACAGCCATTTTGCTCCCTTGCGTATGCGCAAGAAATTGCGCCTGCGCAGAACTAGTTGAGTTGCGACGGCCATCTTACCATAGGCTCTGCAGAGGAACTACATGTCCCAGCATGCTCTGGGTGGTGGAGCACGTGATGCGCAGCAGCCAATAAGGCTCCCCGGATCCCTTTAGGGGATATTGATACAGTTTGGTGCGAAGGAGTGCGCGGGGGTAGTTGGAGCAAGACACAAAAGGGGAAGGTAGTGTCCGGGTGCCAGTGGCTTCTGGACTAGGCACAGATTTCCCCTTAGGTACCAGTTACGCCTCAATCACGTTAAGTTTGTGGCTGCTACAGGGAGTGGCCCCCCTGATAGGGACATTTCCCCATAGCAGTATTAGGCAACCGTGTCAAGACGCAGCGCAGTGACTTGCGGCCTGTGGTCTGGAACCAGGCAACCCCTCATAAGATATGTAGCAAGTAAGCCATTGCAAGCTCCAAGACTAACCTGAAAGAACAATAAGTCCCACAAATATAATGAATATTGAAGACAATACTAATAATAGCATGTTCTTGTATAGCGCTGCTGGTTGTACGCAACGCTTTACAGAGACATTTTGCAGGCTGAGGTCCCTGCCCCGTGGAGCTTACAATCTATTTTTTGGCGCCTGAGGTACAGAGTTTGATTGTACAACAGCAGTTGAAAATTGCAGGTAAGTAAATTTCGTGATGGATAGGAACTGGTAACATCCAATGTGGGTAAAATTGGAGATTAGAATAAACAGAGAAAAGTATAGGGATGAGATATGTATAAGTATATACTGTCTCTTAACTGCAACACTTGGTGGGGGGTATGCACGACAGAGGAAAAAGTAAAATTACCTCTGAAGCCCCCTCTCCCAGTTTAGTGTTGATCTTGGATTCCCATCTTGTCCGTTGTCACGATGCGGAGTATGGCGGCACATGTGAGGCACCGTCTCCCCCACGTAGGATATACACAAGTCCTGTGTGATGTAAACCTGCAAGGATGCTGCGCATCACACCAATCCAAGAACCAGGCGCAAAAGATCAACATAGGTTGGGCTGGATGCAAAAACTAAGCGAAAGCACTCCACAACTCACCGGGGTAGTGAAAAAGTAAAAAACATTTTTAACCTACATTAAAAACAAATAAACAAACTACAACAAAACAGGGGGATAGCACTTCCATGCGTTTCATGCTTCCACAGCGCTGTACTCATTGAGAAAGCGCTGAGGAAGCGTAAAACGGGTGGGAGTGCTATCCCCCTGTTTTGTTGTAGTTTGTTTATTTGTTTTTAATGTAGTAACAAGAGAGCAGAAGGAGCACGGCATCAAAAATGGATACTGTAGCAACTCCAAGTAAAAAGTGAAGATATTTAATGAATCAGCTTCTCAGTACAGACAAAAGAGAACCACAAACGCACCAACGCGTTTCGTCCCATGGGTCTTTGTCAAGGTTGACAAAGTCCCATGGACGAAACGCATTGGTGCGTTTGTGGCTCTCTTTTGTTTGTACTGAGAAGCTGATTCATTAAATATCATCACTTTTTATCTGGAGCTGCTGTTCCCTTTTTGATGCTGTGCTCCTTCTTCTCTCTTGTTACTGGATTCCTCATCATATAGGATTGCACGCTACGCACGGAACTCTGCACCTTACACAAGGATTCATTCCGGATACCCCCAGGGACAGGTTATGGGCAGTTGCCCTCTCAAGTATACCTTTGTCCTGTTATTGGGGTTGCCTTATACTCTTAAGGAGTTTATGGATTTTTACCAATTGTTGTGGTAGTCCTAGGGACACCACTAGGTTAATTCTTTGGCATACATTTATTGATTGATGGGTGCAGATTGTTTATCGTGATTTCAAGACATTATTCTACTGGCAGTGCACACATTATACGTGAGCACCACTCATTCCTCTGCTCTCTATGTATTGTTTTTAATGTAGTTTAATTTTAAAAAATTACTTTTTCACTACCCCTGTGAGTTGTGAAGTGCTTTCACTTAGTTTTTGCGTCCGGCCCATCCTACGCTGATCTTTAACCCCTGATAAGAGACTCTTAAAGGTGAGACCCTCCAGCAGGAGTTTACCCCATGACGAGGTGGATGACTGGAGTGCCTAGGCAGGTACCACACCTAAGTGCACCAACAGTCCATGGGATAGCGCTACTCCCTACACTTTGGATGGGACTGACATTGGTGGGAAAGGACACCAGGGATATTGGGGCCATGCACCCTACGTACTTTGGGGATGCTCAATTGGTGTATTATATTGTGTGTGATATATACTGTGTGGTACAGGTTACCGTATCCTATATTAGTTGATATATACAAAGTGTGTGTATTTATTATTGGTGTTGGTTCCTGTGAGGGGTTTATCCCGCTATGCTGGGATCCCTCGCAGGTGGAGGGGCTGCACCGAGGTGAACAAGCGATCACCCCAGGCTCCCAGTGGCAGAGGCTCAGGCCTTCTGGTAGCCAAACAGGTAACAGCAGTACCGGTAGTTCTTTTAGTGATGGGAAAAGGGGGCTATATTTAGAGGCGCTGTTGAGATTCAGACCTGGGTTGCCCGAGATAGTAGAAAAAAATAATTATTGGCAAAAACTGTTTGTGCCCTCCAAGCAAGAGGTCCGCGACTGGGCCTTGGAGCTCCACGAACCCCCCTGCCACGTGATTGCAGTGGGAGGAGTTCCAGCCCTCACGCCAAGAGTGCCATCCGTGACCACATAAGACAACACCCGGTCTAGCCGACAGATGGGTCATAGGCCGCCGATATGACCACACATATCATTGGAGTGCCCTAATACTGGCCATGGGCCAAGAAATATGCGAGGAAGATGCCCCCCCGGCCCTAAATCTACCGGAGGCCCTGCCCACGGGTTGCCCACTCATATACCCTGAGCTACCAGCTCCCCTGGCAACTTCCAGCCACGGACCCTGTTCAGAGGTACCCTATCAAGCTGAAGCTTCAACCACCTTTTACATTCCATGGCAGTGGGGGACTAAGGCACAGGCTGCGGGTTCAGCAACCAAGGCAGATTTATCCATACCCAGGGTAAACTTCAGGCTGGGAGCCACCCCAGAGGTGCCTCGGCGAGTTGAAACTCCACACCCTTCACCTACCCCCAATGGCTACGGAATAGTTAAGGACATGCTCATAGTCGCCTGTCAACTGGAAGCTTAGACTTGGGAGTAAGGCTTTGCCTATAGTGCCGCCGACGGCGACACGATGGGTGACGTCACCCATCACCGTCGCCACAGGCGAAAGTTATGTTTCGCCAGTCGGCGGCATCGCGGGATTCCCGCAATTTTATTTGTTCAAGGGCCGTCTCGTGATGCGATGGCCCTGGAAAAATCTAATTCTAACGGCGTCAAGTTTTCGCAACGGCTCCATCGCTCCGTCGCGTGCACTATAAGCGCACGCGGCGGCGGCAATGCTTTTGTTTTTTGGCGACATCGCGTCGCCGTCACCGGCACTATAAGCACGGCCTAACTTTACCCCAACTGGTAGCAGCACTGATGCAGTCTGCCCAAGGCCACCAATATCACAAGCTAAAAGCCTTCTCTGAGTTGCAACCCACACTGCTTGGGGAGGAGGCATTTGAAGAATGGAAAGAACATGCACTGCAAGTACTGCCAGAGTGGACATGCAAGGACGCTATCAAAAGACAGCGCATACTTGAGTGTCTGCGACCCCCGGCCTCCAATATAGTGTTACTGTATCATGAGTGCCACACAGAGGCAGAGGCCCAGGAACTGATTTGGGTCTTAACCAACACCTATGGTAAAAAAGTTGAACCTATTGCATTGCTGTCCCAGTTTAATGCCCTCAAGCAAAGGGATGGAGAGGATTTGCCCGAATTCCTTCAACGGCTGAGCTGACACTGTGGACCCTGATCAACAAGAATGTCATCCATGTGGCCAAACTGGATGATTATCGGACCAAGCACTTCCTGCAGGGGGCCTTGCTCACTCACCCCTTAGTGGCTAGGATCTGCTGCACCCTCTCTACAGAGAATCCTCACAAGTCTGAGGACCTGATGGATTGAATACAAGAAACAAGATCAAGAGGTCATTCTGCAGTTCCAGACTCCTTGAACGTGTCATGAATCATCCAAGAGAGGCATGCGACTCCCCCAAAGGAGGCCCACACGAAAAAGGACAAATGGGCATCAGTTTAGAAGCCTAGGAAGACATAAATTGCCAAAGACACCTCTCCTCTAGGGACGCCTGTCTCCGCCACCAGGGTGCCTAGGAGCTCATCTCCTAATCCTGTCCTCAATGCCAACCATGATATCCGCTGCTACAATTGTGGCCAAAACGGCTATATCTCTAGGTACTGCTCAAAGCCCAGAAGACCCACCACTGGGGCCTCTTCCTTCACTGTGCAGATGACGCGATCACTCTCCACACTGTCGGAGAGCGTTCCGGAGCAAAGCCCCACTGAAGCACCCCAACCGGACGCCTACAGTCGGGTGGGACAGTCACCATCATAAGAGTCCTCATAGAAGGTATATATTCCTCGGCCTTGCTGGATACCGGGTCACAGGTGGCCATTATCTACCAGCCCTTCAGCATCCGATCAGCATCTAAAACATCTGCCCATGCAGTCGGCAGAGAAGATGAAAATGCAGGGTCATAGCAATGAAGACTACCCCATTGACGGTTTGGTGCCAGTACGGTTAAATATACTGCAACTGAACACCAACAAGACCCATCCTATGTAAGTGGAGTCTCTGATATGTCCTGAGCCCCGGGAACACCAAAGTTCCCCAATCATACAGGAGACCAACGCCGATGTGGTGCGGTCATTTACATAGTTACATAGTAGAAGAGGTTGAAAAAAGACATACGTCCATCAAGTTCAACCAATGCCAAAATTTAGACAATAGATAATTTATCTATCTATACTATACTATATTATACTATATCTATACTTCCTTATTGATCCAGAGGAAGGCAAACAAAAAACCCCAGTGTCATATCATCCAATATATCTCATAAGGAGAAAAATAAATTCCTTCCTGACTCCAAGAATTGAATTATTCCCTGGATCAACATTCTTCCCATGTTTACTTATTTGGTACATCCCTGTATACCTCTCCTTTCTAAAAAGATGACCAACCTTTTTTTGAACAAGTCTATTATATTGCCATCACAGTCTCCATGGGTAATGAATTCCACATTTTAACTGCCCTTTCTAAGGATCGAGGAATCACGCCGCCCTCGGCGCGCTCCCCGCTTACCTCTCTCCACTGCTGGGGCTCCCGCTCCTCTCGCACCTCTCGCACCATCTACCGCTCGCTGTGAGGGTCGCGCGTGTACACCCCGCCTGAAGCTTTATGCTTCCCTCTCTGGCCCGCCTCTGGACACTGCCCATGCCGCACCGTCATCAGGGCACAACGAGCATGCGCAATACGCGACCAATACGCACAGGAGACGAGTCCTCAGTAATCCCTCTAGGCACCTCCCCACACCTGTCCTGCTAACACACCTCCACTACATCTTCTTCTATTGGATGCTCTCTCCTATATATGCTCAGCTGTGCCACTGGCTGAGCATAATTCTTTCGTATACTGATCGGTGTGGTTGAGGCTTGCATATATTGATCTTTGTGGTTGATTTCAAGTGTTGGTTGTTTGAAGTGTGCAATTATATCCAGAAGGAAAGGGAAGTGCTGTGTATACTAGTGTATAATAGCAGGAGTGACTGAATTTGGGGAGTGTGTATTGGGTTAATTTATTTTTAAAGTGTGTGGTAATATTTTTCCCTTTCTCCTGCCTGAGGCAGAGGGGGTGTGGTTAGTTGATTGCTAACCTAACACACACGGTGGGTATCCCTATTTAAACAGAGGCTTTTAACGAATTCTAAGCTTGCGTATACTGATATGTGTGGGTTATTTCGAGTGCTGGTTGTTTGAAGTGTGCAGTTAGATCCAGAAGCAGTTTGAACAAGGAAGTGGTTAAACAAGGTATAGTAAATTGAAGTACAGTTTATTGTTAGTACTTATAAACTTCGTACACAGAGAGAACCCAAAGAAAGGGCTCACAGAACCCAACTGATTGCACTCATTGCTATACATCACAGAACCAGAGTCTGAAACCATCCTGTGGTCCAACAAACAGATCAAATAGGGTCTAAAAAGTTACCAAAACAAAAAAGTTTTATTTCATCAAATATTACACAGTAATTGGTTAAAATATTAAAATAATTCCCCACGAGGAGGTAGGGAGAGAGGGGGGTAAATGGCATCCGGATAGCTATATTAGAACTGATGGCAAAATACTCCCTTTCTCCTGGATCCTTAGGTCATATAATAGTCACTACAATGTTATAGTGAGAGTACTCATGTGCTCGAAATGCAGATTGCTATATTTATTCTCTATGAATTGTATTAGCATAATATTAGCTCTAAAGGTAACATGTGCATAGACAAACTAAATTGTCAGTACATGATATCAGAGCCTGATAGACTACAATACCTATATTGTCAGAATAAAATGACAAGTATACCTTCCAGGATTGCAACTGTCCTTGTTTGCAAACTCACAAACAAGGGTTCGTTGATAATAAGTAGTTTATTTTAATATAATATAGTATGATCATACTCATTCAAAAGTCTACAAGACTCTCTCTGCCAGGGAGTGTCCAGGCAGCCTCTTTACACATTATTGGTTCCTTTGTCTAAAACAGTTACTAGGCAGATTATACTAACCACTCATTAATTCTTAAACCAATCATATTACAGCTCATTAAACCTGGTTAAAACTAGCCTCAAACAACTATGAATAGGTTCCAGGTACCAAGTCTCACTAGGAATGTGGGCGTTACTTTAGACACATTCGTAAATCAACTTAGGAGCGAAATCTTCCATTTACACCAGATACACATTCCTTCACACAAAATGGAACTGAACACCACTTTCAATCCTTCTCCAGAGACCCCCCAGTCCATTTCAAAAATATATCAACAGTATCTTCATTTCAGCAATATTATTTTGTCACAACATAGACTATGCTAGGTATATATAGATACATTATTACATTCATGTAGCCAAACCATGGTAAATTGAGGAACAGCTTGCTGTAATACGTAATCACTTGAGACCCAGCTGATCCACGGAGACTAGCTACACTGTAACAGCTATAACATATGTCCGAAACCACAATGCAGTGTGTGTAAAGATAGGTATTGTTAGACCATTGCACTACGATGTGGTATTGTTTGCATATGTAGGGGTTACAGCGAACCCAAATAAAATAGTGTCTGATACAAGCCGTGATAGTAGGTATCCGCATAGACCGCATGGATCGCAGCTCCTTCGTGACGTCACCTCCACGACGTCCTACTCTGCCGACATATGTTTCGCATGATTAATACGCTTCATCAGGGGGAGGAGTCTACTCGTCAGAACCCTGCAGTGAATATTTATCAACTCAGGTAAGGAGGTCTTTATTCGGGTTGGCCAATCAGGAGTGTATTCCTAGTCAGTACCCTATCAGATCGGGTCAACTCAGATGACTATTGTAGCGGATTTTATTTCTAATTAAAAATATCACTACTTCTTTTTCTGTTCCCACTTCTTGCTAATATGAATTGTAGCTTAAAAATTAAGCCTCTTACATTCACCAAACATCCGCCAAATATCTGAACAGTGCCTACTAGGGCTTGCCCTTATACTATAGACACATATCCGTTGGTACACATATATAGATACTGTCATGTATACTGGTATGTATGGAATGTAGGAGTGTGTGATCCATTTACGTGATCCGCCCCTATGGTCAATACGGATCTTGACTGGATTTAAGACTGTATACCCGGATCCCAAAAGGATACCCTATATGTCTACTGTATATCCAAATCACAATTGTAAGATATGGAAAAAAGGGACATGGTAGATGCCAATTATACAATGGGTGGTCTTTTTATATCACCTGCTCGTATAGGTCCATATGGATCTCAATCACCAAATATATATAAAACAAGGGGGAAGGGTAGATTTTCTGCGAGACAGGGGAAAATGGGCCTACCAGGAACAACAACAAAGGAGAGGCAGACACATGAGAAACAGGCGACGCAAGTAATTAATCTTTCATCCAAAATACGTAACCCTGACATATCAGTTTACTCTCCAAAGGTCTAACTTTTTGACCCTACTAGTCAGATTGATATTTTTGAAACTGTAAAGGACCTTAATCTATTTTCCCAGAAGCTAAATTTCCATACATTTTTAAAAAAACGCAAACAATGGCAAAATAGAAACACACCCCTAGAAAACCTCAATACACAAGACTGTGAAAATATAGAAATCTTAGAGTCTGGCTGAGGAAAGTATTAGACCTAGGGGGGAAGGACCTTCACAATGCTAAAGAATAAATCTTTATTTGTACCACCATCTGAGCCAAGTACAAATGTAGATGTGTTCTATCAACTCGTCACTACAGACCTTATGACAATGACAGTGATTAAAGGTGAACAAAATCTCACCTTTAAAGAACGAACAGCCCTTAAAGATCTTGAAAACAACCACTCAATTGTTTTAAAACCATCAGATAAGGGTGGGAATGTGGTTGTGTTGAATCAAAGTGACTATGCAACCGAGTGCAAACGCTTACTGTCAGATAATAAATGCTATAAAGTTTTCAAAACAAATCCAACTATTGCATTTATGAAAGAACTGACAACGATACTGACAGAAGGTTTACAGTAAAAACTGATATCAAAACAGGAGTATGATTTCATGCTCGTTAAAAAATCACAAACAGCGACATTCTACCACCTTCCCAAAATCCATAAGGGAGTAACCCCCCCCCCTGGAAGACCTATTGTTTCCGGGATTGATAATGTCACCTCACATGTCAGTGTATATCTTGACAGCTTTTTGCACCCATATGTTGCTAGCCTTCCATCATACGTCAAAGATACCAAAGATTTACTCCTGAAATTAGAAAATAAAATACTGGAGAGAGATACCTTGCTGGTAGGGCTAGATGTAGAGGGCCTATACTCAAGTATACCACATGACTATGGGGTCCATCTGTAGCTCATTTTTTGAGGGCAAGAGGGGAGGAATCTAAACCGCACCATGCATTGGTTTTGAGACTCGTTGAATATACTCTGACCCACAACTTATTCCTGTTTGAACATCAGATTTACCATCAAGTACAGGGTACCACGATGGGGACCACCTGTGCTCCCACATATGCCAACCTCTATCTGGGCTGGTGGAGGAGACGGTGGTCTTCGTGGAAAACCAGGAAAGATTCACAGGACATGTGGAGTTGTGGGTCAGATATATTGATGATGTCCTTCTAGTGTGGAATGGAACTGAGGATTTGTTGAAAGAATTTATTAAAACTTTGAATACCAACCAACATAACCTTAAACCAACTTTCCAAGTGAGCAAAACCCAAATTGAGGACCCAAATTGTGGACATCACAATATCCAAAACACATGTGGGGAGTCTCGAAACAATCATTTATCGCAAACCTACCTCCACCAATACATTCCTAATGGCGAAAAGCCATCACCCCAGACATATTACGAACAATATACCTATTGGACAATTCTTGAGGCTAAGATGGAATTTTTCCACAACATCTGAGTATAAGAGACAGTCACAGGACATGACATTGAGATTCAGAGAAAGGGGTTACTCAAATAAGATCATCAAGAAGGCCTACTTCAGAAAGAACAGGGTTACTTTCCAATAATAAAATTGCAAAAACAGATGAAACAATCAGATTTATTGGAAAATTAAGTAGCCAATGGCAGGAAACAAAACGCATTTTACAGAAACACTGGCAAGTTCTTCTAGAGGACATAGATCTTCGCAAAATCCTCCAGAGTACACCAAGCACAGGTTGTAGACGAAGTGGTAACATCAAAGATAGATTGGTACATAGCCACTTTCAGCCCCAGCCAACCAAGACCTGGTTAGGAGAAAAACCACAAGGTTACCATACATGCATGAGATTTAAGGCATGTCCTTTTGTGAGAACAACAAAGACCCTTTGCAATTATTCACAAACATCTACATTTAAAATCAAGGATTTTATGAATTGTCAAACATGTGGGGTAATTTATATTATGACGTATTTGCGGCAAAAGATACGTAGGAAAGACATATAGGCCCTTCAAAACATGTGTACTAGAACATATAGGGAACATTAGAAATGCCATTGATACACCCTTAGCTAGACACGTCATTGAGTTCCACCAAGGGAATCAGGATGTGATGCATTTTACTGCGATTGAACATTGTCACGGTAACTTGTGATAGGATATAATATACACCAAATAACTGGGTTGAATTGAACACGACTTAGATATAATAAAGAGAGTTTATTCCTTAGATAGGTGAACACACAAGATAGTACAAATAACAGGCAAGAAATAACACTTACTTAGGGAGGGGAATGATGAAGTTATCAGGAAACAGGATTAGCAATTCATCCAGCAATCAGGCATCAAGTAGTTGGTAAAATTGATGACTCTGAGCATAGCACTGACACTGGTTTATATGTAATTCCAGTCCTATACTTTGTTATTGAGTGCAGATCATTGGAGAACAATTATCTGCACCCAATCTCTAACGTGGGAACATTGATAGCTCATGCCCCCCAGCTAGTTGGCACATGCGTACTTCTGGCCCTGGGGGTGTCATTTCTTTAGCCCCACACAAAAGTCAGGGTGCCTACATGTCTACCAGACCTGGATCTGGTCAGGAAACCCTTTGTCTGTAGGTGTGAATTACAACACTTACAGACCACTCAAGCTTTGCGTTTCTCCGCCCTAATGTACACAGCCAGAGTGGCTGAGCCTTTGATCAGGGGGTCTGTTTTAGACAATGGGTCACCCCCCTGAGCATTTACATTAAACAGAGTCAGAAACCTTCGCGGGCTTTTATCCCCGCTTTGAAATACAATATATTTTCCAATATCAAGGTATATTAAAACAATCCGTTCGGCTGGGCCAAGCGGGCTGAAACTTGCCAGACCCTCATGCCGGAGGTGACTCTCCATGGTGGCCAAGTTTCAGCTCGCTGCGACCCACCGGGCCGGAGATACAAAAATACAGTTTAAAAACACTTATTAATTTTAATGCAGGATTCTCCGCTCTAACTTAAATAAATCTCTGCTTTTCACGCTCCCATTGAAATCAACGGGCTCCGCCGCTATAGGCTTACAATGGAGCAACTCCGCCGTTGAAGTCAATGGGCTCCGCCGCTATAGTCTTTCAATGGAGCAACTCCGCATTGAAGTCTATAGGAAAACCACAATTCTTTACATTTGCCCATACTCCGTCTGGTTGATCGGAGAGGGCTGGAAATGGCCATGCAGTCATGCCGGAACAGTGACTACATGTGACCCAAATCCCAGTACTCTGGTCCTCACAGAACCGGAGATATGGGCTTACACATTTTACACTTTCGGACTTAGGGGCCTATGCAGAAAGGTCCGAAAAATTGCATTCGCCAGGGTTTCAATTCGCCAGGTTTTTGGCGTGTTAACCTCGCTGTATGCAGCAAGGGCCAAATCCCTGGCGAATGAATGCGCCACCACCATTTGATAAAATGGCTAGTAACCGGTGGCGAGACGGCTGCCTGGCGAGAAGCTGACGAGAAGCCGTCCCCTGGCGAGATGTGTCTGCAGCAGAGAGAGATCCGCTGCTCTCTCTGCGCAAACATCGGCACATTAAAAATGATTTAAAATACATTTTTACTAATAGTGTACATGTGCAGGGGGTCTCCGGAGCTGAACCGCATTGGTTTCAGGTACGGGGACCCCCTGCTTCCCCCTGCTTCCCGAGATACAGGCCCCTTTATGAGGAACCACGGAACAAACCCTGAATGTAAAAAAAATAAGAAACAGAAAATGTTGTCGCTCTCCACTTTCAATCGTATACAGTGTAAAAAATAGGGTGCATACGGGATAACTTGATACATATGAGGGAGAGGGGGAGGGTACAGAGAGGGTAGCCCAAAATAACCTATTTGCACTCACTATTTCAAATAGATGGTTAGGAAAAATTTAATCCCTGGGAGGAGCCCATGCACCATCTAAAAATATATCTGCTTTAAAACATTTTATTAAACACTTATGCAAAGACAATTACCAATTAATGGGTTAAAAATATTCAGGGGGTAAATGGGGACGGAGGGTGGTGTTTGAAGTGCCTATTGTGTATATAAAATACTAATATACTTCAGGTAGTCCTGTGGCACTGATAGTGGGTTCGCGTGTAGTAAATGCTACAGCCTTCCCTACTGCTCACATGGAGCTGGGGAGCAGGTGTGTATTCGTATCTTGTCTCTTATGTACTTACTGCACAGTGACACTCATTGTTAGTTGGGGAATGTCAGATAGGCACACATATATTAATACCAATTCATGCACTCACTGTTGCCATATGACACTGTAGTCTACTGGTAAGTATGTGCTATATCAATGCATGTGTGCTGAGACCCTCATAGAGTAGTTGGATATCAACTCCTGCGGCTCTAAGCCGCTTGTTGCGTCACCCTGCACTCGCTGCTAGTGACCCGGTCTCAGTATACCCTTTGAGATGGTATCGATCAAAGGGGAGCAATCCTGTGGAGAGGATACTATACAACCTGCTCACTCAGTCTCTTCGTGTTACAATCACCTCTCCGACCCCGCACCACCTGATGACGTCATAGCGGAGACGTCTAAGAACGGAACCGACGCACGTTTCGCGCCCTCTGGCGCTTTTTCAAGGTAATGCAGGTACTGCTAAAAATGTCATAACCCTGGTGTTTTATCTAGATTGGCTGGAAGTACGCCTCTCACAAGAGCCAATCATCTTCGGCAGGGTCACATGACGCGGGCATTTCGAGTCCTGCCTATTAATAATAATAATAGTACCTGCATTACCTTGAAAAAGCGCCAGAGGGCGCGAAACGTGCGTCGGTTCCGTTCTTAGACGTCTCCGCTATGACGTCATCAGGTGGTGCGGGGTCGGAGAGGTGATTGTAACACGAAGAGACTGAGTGAGCAGGTTGTATAGTATCCTCTCCACAGGATTGCTCCCCTTTGATCGATACCATCTCAAAGGGTATACTGAGACCGGGTCACTAGCAGCGAGTGCAGGGTGACGCAACAAGCGGCTTAGAGCCGCAGGAGTTGATATCCAACTACTCTATGAGGGTCTCAGCACACATGCATTGATATAGCACATACTTACCAGTAGACTACAGTGTCATATGGCAACAGTGAGTGCATGAATTGGTATTAATATATGTGTGCCTATCTGACATTCCCCAACTAACAATGAGTGTCACTGTGCAGTAAGTGCATAAGAGACAAGATACGAATACACACCTGCTCCCCAGCTCCATGTGAGCAGTAGGGAAGGCTGTAGCATTTACTACACGCGAACCCACTATCAGTGCCACAGGACTACCTGAAGTATATTAGTATTTTATATACACAATAGGCACTTCAAACACCACCCTCCGTCCCCATTTACCCCCTGAATATTTTTAACCCATTAATTGGTAATTGTCTTTGCATAAGTGTTTAATAAAATGTTTTAAAGCAGATATATTTTTAGATGGTGCATGGGCTCCTCCCAGGGATTAAATTTTTCCTAACCATCTATTTGAAATAGTGAGTGCAAATAGGTTCTTTTGGGCTACCCTCTCTGTACCCTCCCCCTCTCCCTCATATGTAAAAAAAATAAACCTGGCCTATACATTCAATACATACACTCCCCCCCCCCCCAACACCTACTGTACAATAATGTGCAAAATAACTATTATCCAGATAGGGATAATAGATTATTTGCCCATTATTAAAAACATTAACTGGCATATTCAAATAAATAAAGTACTACTGACCTCATCAATAAGAAGTCTCCGTTGCCAGCACCATCCTTGTCTTGCCCACAAAATACATAGCCAGTACAAAGCCAATACATTGCAATTACATTGAGATATCAATTAACCCCTTAAACACCTTATCCGATAATAACCGCAACGGTAATTAAGGGGTTAAGCCACACTGGCCCGATACCCACCATTCACCCATGAATTTGTACAGTAGCTTCATCATGCAAATATATATATATATATATATATATATATATATATACAGAGAGAGAGAGAGATATATATATACACACACATGATGAACCAATATACAAATAAATGTAGAAGGGTTATCAAAAACATGCTGTACTACAAATAACACTTCTCCATAAAGACACACTACAATAAAATTAATTTCCTTTCATAATCCTAACTGATCTTACAATCAAAAACATCAGATGCCAATCAAAAACCTCAAATGACAATCAACACATTGCATTTACATTGTATATATGATGCATACAATCTAAGCACCATAACCTATGCTAAATTTAGACAACAGATACTTTATTCTATATCTATACTTACTTATTGATCTCTCTGTGGGGGTACCCCAGGGCTCTGTCCTGGGACCTCTTCTCTTTTCTCTGTACACACTCTCTCTAGGTGACCTAATAACATCTTTTGGGTTTAATTATCACCTCTATGCCGACGACACACAAATATACTTTTCAACACCTGACCTTACACCTGCTGTACAAACCAAAGTTTCTGAATGTCTCTCTGCTATATCATCCTGGATGGCCCTCCGACGCCTTAAACTCAACATGGCTAAAACAGAGCTCCTCATACTTCCTCCCAAACCTGGCCCTACTACCTCCTTCCACATTACTGTTGGAACTACAATCATTCACCCAGTAGCCCAAGCACGCTGCCTAGGGGTCACGTTCGACTCCTCTCTCTCATTCGCCCCTCACATTCAAAACATTTCTAAAACGTGTCGCTTTTTCCTCCGCAATATAACTAAGATACGCCCTTTCCTCTGTTGTTCGACTGCTAAAACTCTGACTCAGGCCCTCATTCTCTCCCGTCTTGATTACTGTAACCTCCTGCTGTCCGGCCTTCCTGCCTCTCACCTGTCTCCCCTACAATCTATCCTAAATGCTGCTGCCAGAATCACTCTACTCTTTCCTAGATCTGTCTCAGCATCTCCCCTCATGAAATCCCTCTCCTGGCTTCCGATCAAATCCCGCATCTCACATTCCATTCTTCTCCTCACTTTTAAAGCTTTACATTCTTCTGCCCCTCCTTACATCTCATCCCTAATTTCTCGGTATGCACCATCCAGACTCTTGCGTTCTTCTCAAGGATGTCTTCTTTCTACCCCCTTTGTATCTAAAGCCCTCTCCCGCCTTAAACCTTTTTCACTGACTGCCCCACACCTCTGGAATGCCCTTCCCCTCAGTACCCGACTAGCACCCTCTCTATCCACCTTTAAGACCCACCTTAAGACACACTTGCTTAAAGAAGCATATGAATAGCACTGTGGATATTCTAAACACGATACATAATGCTTGGCCCCCTGCAGATGCACTTACCAGAACTCCCTCCTACTGTCTCTGTACGTTCTCGCTACCTACCAATTAGACTGTAAGCTCCTCGGGGCAGGGACTCCTCTTCCGAAATGTTACTTTTATGTCTAAAGCACTTATTCCCATGATCTGTTATTTATATTATCTGTTATTTATTTGATTACCACATGTATTACTACTGTGAAGCGCTATGTACACTAATGGCGCTATATAAATAAAGACATACAATACAATACAATACAATACAGAGGAAGGCAAACAAAAAACCCCATTAAGGGGAAAAATTAATTCCTTCTTGACTCCAATAATTGGCAGTCGTTTTAATCCCTGGATCAACATCCTTCCCATGTATACTTATTTGGTATATCCCTGTATACCTTTCCCATCTAAAAAGATGTCCAACCTTTTTTAGAACAAATTTATTGTATCTGCCATCACAGTCTCCATGGGTAATGAATTCCACATTTTAACTGCCCTTACTGTAAAGAACCCTTTCCTTTGTTGCTGGTGAAATTTCCTTTCCTCCAACCTTAAGGGATGGCCCCGAGTCCTTTGTACTGCCCGTGGGATGAATAGTTCTTTTGAAAGCTCCTTGTATTGTCCCTGAATATATTTGTATATAGTTATCATATCCCCTCTTTTCTAATGTAAATAAATCTAATTTAGCTAGCCTCTCCTCATAAGTTAGAATGCTACATCCCCTTTATTAATTTGGTGACTCTTCTCTGCACTCTCTCTCGTTCAATAATGTCTTTTCTTAGGATTGGTGCCCAAAATTGTACTTCATATTCAAGGTGTGGTCTTACTAATGCTTTGTAAAGGGGCATAATTATGTTTACTTCCCTTCCATCCATTGCCCGTTTGATGCAAGATAAGATCTTGTTTGCCTTTGCAGCTACTGCATGACATTGGGCACTATTGCTAAGCCTGCTGTCTACAAGCACTCCTAAATCCTTCTCCATCAAAGATTCCCCCAATATATCTCCATTTAATTTGTAAGTCGCCTTTTTATTCTTGCATCCCAAATGCATAACCTTACATTTATCTGTATTAAACCTCATTTGCCATTTACCTGCCCACGTTTCCAGTCTCTCCAAGTCCTTCTGAAGAGAAATTACATCCTGCTCTGATTCTATTACCTTACACAATTTAGTATCATCAGCAAAGATGGAGACTTTGCTCTCGATCCCAACCTCAAGGTCATTAATAAACAAGTTAAAAAGCAGGGGTCCCAGTACCGATCCTTGAGGTACTCCACTCACGGCTTTAGCCCAACCTGAAAAAGTTCCATTTATGACAACCCTCTGTTGTCTGTCCTTTAACCAGTTTTCAATCCAGGTGCATATATTATTACTGAGTCCAATTTTCTTTATTTTGTACACCAACCTCTTGTGTGGTCTATCAGGCTCTGATATCATGTACTGACAATTTAGTTTGTCTATACACATATTACCTTTAGAGCTAATTCTAAGCTAATACAAGTCAATAAATACAACAATCTGCATTCGAGCAAATGAGTACTCTCACTATAACATTGTAGTGGCTTTTATATGACCAAAGGATCGCAGGAGAAAGGGAGTATTTTGCCATCATTTCTAATATAGCTATCCGGAAGCTATTTCCCCCTTCTCTCCCTACCTCCTCCGTGGGGAATTATTTTAATATTTTAACCAATTACTATGTAATATTTGATGAAATAAAACTTTTTTGTTTTGGTAACTTTTTAGACCCTATTTGATCTGTTTGTTGGACCACAGGAGGGTTTCAGACTCTGGTTCTGTGATTTATAGCAATGAGTGCAATCAGTGGGGTTCTTTGAGCCCTTTCTTTGGGTTCTCTCTGTGTACTATATTATTTACCTCTTTTGCACCTGCTCACTCAATCAATATAGGACGCAACTATTCTGAGAGGTGCCATTTATATTCTAGGGACGGATTGCACCTCAATGAAGAGGGATCGAATGTTAAAAATTTTGGAGGAGAGTTTAAACTAGGATGGAGGGGGGAGGGGAATGAAACAGATAACAAACTAAATGCAATAGAAGAGAAAACAAGGGGTTATTGAGGTAGAATGGGGGCAAGTACAAGTTTGAGAAGCAGTAAGATACCTATAGTACATACAGATAATACTAGAAAACTTCTAAAGTCTAAACCAAGTGGGAGCAGAAAGGAAGGAGCAGATAAGATAATAGTACAGGCTGGAAAAAACTGAAATGCATGCTTGCCAATGCAAGAAGCCTGACAGATTAAATGCGGGAGCTTGAATTAATAGCTACAAGGGAGCAGTATGATGTCATAGGCATTACTGAAACATGGTGGCATTAAACTCATGACTGGGCAGGCAATTTAGAGGGTTATTCCCTTTTTCAGATGGATCGAGTAAATAGAAGAGGAGGTGGAGTATATTTATATATTAAACCGGGTCTAAAACCTATTATAAGGGAAGATGTTTAAGCAGGAAATGATGAAAATGTAGAGACTTTATTGATACAAATTAGCAGTGGAAGTAAAAGTATAAAGAAAATGTTTGTAGTGATATGCTATAAACCACAAAATATCTGTGAGATTGAGGAAGCTAAAACAGGTGTTTGGTCTGAGGAAGGGACTGCTTGTCCTGAAATGTTACCATTGTTAGCTCTGATGCATTAATTCATTTGAAATCATTTGATTCCACTACAATTTGTGTGCCTCTTCCTTTCTCCTATTTTGCTTGTGGACAAGTGGGATGTTATTCCTCTTAGCGAAGCCTTGGTCGATAAAGTTGTCTCCTCACCCTGAATCCACAAATGCTAAGGCAGTGGTCTGAAAACCCTTAGCAGTAAGAGAAACTGGGATCAATATCCTGGTTGGCAAGGACATCTTGGTGATAGGGGAAGTGGAGAGTGTTCCCAAAGAGATTCCCCTGGACCTCAATGGGAGCTGGCTTATCCCAACTTGTGAGGGCAGAGAAATACCTGTGGTCCAGAGTGACCACAACACAGAATGAATCCGGTGTTGCATCTGCGTTTCTTCTCAGAAGGAGACAATTTATTGCCACCCAGGTGCATGGGTTCTGGAGTGTCAGAGAGAGAGGATTACGGCATGCCGGGGTAGAAAGAATACAATCTGGGAGTGAGTTGGCGGTGAGGGGAGCGTTCGGACCTCCTTTCTTGCAACCATTGGTCTACGCGGATGCAGACAGCGATAAGATCCTCAAGATTCATTGGGCGTTCGTGCCGCGAGTTCATCTTTTAGTGACTGCGAAAGACCATGCCAGAAGGCCAATGACAACGCCTCGTTATTCCAACCGGTCTCCGCAGCAATGGTACGAAACTCAAGAGCGTATCTGGTTGCCGGACGGTTTCCCTGAGAGATATGGAAAAGAGAGGAGACACCACCTGGCAACCAGGTGTGTAAAAGCCTCTACGGAATTCCCTGGCGAATAATCAGATGTCCTGAGTTAGGTCCGATCTTTGTTCCAAGATGGGGGAAGCCCAGGCCAGAGCATCGTCAGTGAGTTGTGAAATAATATACGCCACCTAGGATCTGTGGGAAGGAAAGCGAGAAGGCGTGATCTCGAACTGGATGAAGCATTAGTTCAAGAACCCTCGGCATCTATGCGGATATCCAGCATAGCGGTTTGGAGTCGAGAGTCGGGGTCACAGACATAAGGGTAGGCATAGGAGTGGATTAACCCGACGGAACGGGAGTAAGAAGAGGAGCTTGCACCTGGACAGAGAGACAGAGAAGGTTCTGTTGTAGCAAGTCCATATGTCAGTCGTTCTGCTCCAAAAATGTCTCTATTTTAGAGAGCATGTTGGCGTGGGTGCTCAAGACTCCTCCCACCTCTGCGGGGTCCATGTTTGTTGGGCTGTTGGGCATACTATCATGAAGTGTTCACCACAAACAAGGCGTGACTGCGGGGCCAAGGTGGCGATGGATATAATCACCACCCAAAGCCGCATGGGCGCATCTGGAGTGTAGGTTGGTCAGGGAAGCCAGGTCTGGGTTGGAGAGGTACGGATAGTCGATATACCTGACCGGATTTGCGTTGGAGAGGTACGGATCGTTATAGGTACTATTATCTAAAGTTGGGTTGGAGAGAGGAGAATAGTCGTTTGTACGGTGCCGAAGTCAGGGTTGGAGAGTTGCGGATTGTCGTAGATAGCCGGGGTCAGGAGTGCAGAAGAGCGGAGTCCAAAACAAGCCGGGTTGATAACAGAGAGCTGCGAACAAGAGGACAAGACAAGACTGCGAGGCTAGGAAGCAATGAACACAACAGAACATTGAATTACATAGTTACATAGTAGATGAGGTTGAAAAAATTGTACGTCCATCCAGTTCAACCTATGCTTAATTTAGACAACAGATTCTTCTGGAGAGAAATTACGTCCTGCTCTGATTCTATTACCTTACATAATTTAGTATCATCAGCAAAGATGGAGACTTTGCTCTCGATCCCAACCTCAAGGTCATTAATAAACAAGTTAAAAAGCAGGGGTCCCAGTACCGATCCCTGAGGTACTCCACTCACGACTTTAGCCCAACCTGAAAAAGTTCCATTTATGACAACCCTCTGTTGTCTGTCCGTTAACCAGTTTTTAGTCAAGGTGCATATATTATTACTGAGTCCAATTTTCTTTATTTTGTACACCAACCTCTTGTGTGGAACCGTATCAAAAGCCTTTGCAAAATCTAAGTAGACCATATCAACTGCATTACACTGGTCTAAATTTCTACTTACCTCAACAAAGAAACAAATAAGGTTAGTTTGACATGCTCTATCCTTCATAAATCCATACTGACTTTTACTAATCATTTTGTTTTCCATTACAGTAGGTATTCCTCAATATATAGCCTGTGAAAATTGAATCCCTGCAATATTACATGTAATAGTTTGGCTATTACTGAACTTAACTCCTTGAGAACTCTTGGATGTATGTCATCGGGACGAGGTGCCTTGTTTACTTTAATTTTTTAAGCTGCCTGTGAACGTCTTCCTCAGTTATCCAATTGTTCAATAATATGGAGGTTGTGGCTCCCTCCTGCAGCACTACAATTGGCTTATATTATTGATCTTTTGGTATGTCCCTGATCTGCAAGTCCTGTTTTAAAATAATTACCCACCCGGCTTGTATTATTGATCTTTTGTATGTTTGAATATCAAAAGTTTTTTTTTTTTTCCCCTAAACTGCGTACTGCTAATTGACCAACTGGAACAAGCGGATTTATTGGGGAGGGGGAAGGGTCATGTGACTGCTTTAGATGTATCAAACTAACAACCCCCCTGCATTGGCAGGGTAGCATTGACATCATACAGTAAGAGTGATGCATTTAAAGTGATCATTTTAAGTGATAATATATATTTAGACTATAGTTTGACTAGAGGTGACTGGGGACTGCATCTACTTACTCTTCTATACAAAGCAACAACCGGTGAGCTACTCTGACCACACTATGATCCCTGCTTTTAGCCTGCACAATTTAACCCCCCCACTCCTTTACAACTTATTTCACTACATCCTCACCCAACACTGACTGCACACAACAACCTCCTGCACTACTACAAACTCAGCCCACTGCATAAACCCAAGTATTGCAATGCAGAAAAACATTTGACAAGGTAAATGCACACCCCTGCTGTTTAGTCTGCACACACTTGGCTCAAAACAGCTCCATGCATCACTACCTACCTCTGGCATAATGAAACTGGTATGTAACTCAAATTTGTTCTTTCTTGTGGCCTCATGGAAATATTACTCCCCCTTTCCTACAAACTCCTCCCTCCTAGCCCACACCCAACATCACCATACACCCTGGATTACTCAAAAGCCTTGCACAATCTACTGAATGTTGGTGGAGAACTTTGAAAACCAGCACACCAACCACCGCACACTCAAATGGCAAACATCATAAAGTTACAACTTGCAAACAACTACTCAAATTTCTACTCCTACTATTACTCTCTTTAGCAGGTGATATTGAACCTAACCCAGGACCTCCCATTTCAACTCTGTCCCATACCCCTGAGAATACCCCCTTCAAATTCCAAAAAGGGCTATCTGATCTGTCGCCCATATAAATATCCGGTGCCTGCTGCTCAACCTTGATGGACTAAGAGAATGGTGCCTTATGCATAAACCAAAAGCCATCGTTCTTACAGAAACATGGCTAACCCCTAAAACCCCTGATGCACTTATTGCCATTCAGGGATACTCCATTTCTAGGAGAGATGGGTCAAAGAGAGGAGGAGGAGTGTTATTTTATTTTGCAGACACCTTACAATTTACACTGCTAAATTGCCCCCAAAGCCCACCCTCTTTTGAAATCCTAGTTGGCAAAATCTGCCTCCCCTTTTCTAAACCCATCTTGCTTGCTGGCATCTACCGCCCCCATAAAGCCCCTCTAAAGTCCCTGACTGATATCACCCAGTTTCTTGGCTCCATTTCCTCTCTGAATGGGAAGAGTGAGCTGCCAGTTCTTGGGGATTTCAACTTCAATTGGCTTGACCGTAAAAACCACAAAATCCAGATACAAATCAAATCGCTTAACCTATCGCAACTCATTTCCCAACCCACATGAACAAACCTGAAATCGCATAACCATTCAATGCTTGACTGGATTGTCTTCTCAAATCCCAGCAGAATACAATCCTCTGGCATCCTTCTGACATTTTCAGTGACCATGCAATAGTGTACTGTGTAAGGAAAATTAAACTGCCCCAATCAAGCCCTAAAGTTCTCCTCTCTAGAACATTTAGAAACTTCAACCCACAACAGTTTCAGGCTGACCTTACCAACTGCCCTTGGCACAGAATCGATTTAATTCCTGACCCATATTCTGCGCTCTACTATTTCCAATCTGAGTTCTTAAAACTCTGTGATACCCATGCTCCACTACGCAGAATAAGGGTACGTGTGCCCACCTTCTATGGGTTACACCTGACCTTATAGCACTCTACCAGTTCAGGGATGCCTTGTGGAAAAGCTACAAAGTAACTGGCACTACCAAGGATCTCAATCACTACAGATGCCTGCGGAACATGTGCACAAGGCAAACAAGGCATGCAAAAGCACAATATTACTCTAACAATCTCCACCAGAATATATCAAACCCAGCTAACTTCTGGAAGGTTATCAACAATATATTCCAGCCTTCTAACCATCAACATCCAAGTAATATGCATTCAGTGATTACTTTGTGGGGTGTGCTACTAACTTATAAGCAAAACGCAACCCAAACCACAAACCTTAATCTCATCCTGGGAGTACCCCCATTGCCCCACCCCTTCCCAACACTGCCCACAATTTTCAATTTCGCCCTGTATCCAAAGGGGAGATTACACAAGCACTCCTCAAATTAAAACTAAGCAGCCAATGTGGACCTGACTTACTACAATCTAGGTTCCTAAGACTTTGTGTCCCAGCAATTGCCAAACCAATTGCTTCTATAGTCAACTCTATCCTGTCTGCAGGCCATATCACTAAGACCTGGAAAACTGCCAGAGTTGTCCCAATCTTCAAAAGTGGGGACAAAAACACTGTCTCAAACTACAGGCCAATCTCCCTTCTCCCAATCCTATCCAAAGTTATGGAAAAATGTGTCCACTCCCAATTAAGCAATTACTATACCAAAACAAATTTCCCTAGCCAATTCCAATCTGGACTTCGCCCCAAACACTCTACCGTAACTACCCTGCTAAAAGTTTGCAATGAAATCTAGTGTAGAATGGAACAGGGTCAACTCACTGGTGCAAAATCCTTAGATTTTGCTAATGCTTTTGAAACTGTTGATCATGCTATCCTGCTTAACAGGAATAGGTAAGCATGCTTTAAACTGGTTTCAGTCCTACCTATCAGGTAGATCCCAACATGTGTCCATCTCAGGCTCTAACTCCAACCCCCTGGATATCACCTGTGGCGTCCCGCAAGGCTCTGTTCTCGGGCCCCTACTCTTCTCAGTGTTCATCAATGATCTTCCCACAGCTTGTAAGGAAGCTTCAATACACATGTATGCAGATAACACAATCCAATATGCAAACAGCCATAGCCTCTACGACCTTCAACACATACTTCAATCTGACTTTTTGAGACTCGAAAACTGGATTTCCCAAAACAAACTATTTTTAAACACTGACAAGACTGTAACAATGGTATTTGGGACCAAGACTAAATTTTTAAAGCTTCCAGTGACTAAGCTCCAGATCAGAACCAACGCTAACACCACCCTAACTCCTGTCACTAGTTTTAAATACCTGGGCATATGGGTGACTCCCACTTAACATTCGGAATGCACATTGATACCCTGACATCCAAACCCTATGCAAAATTAGGTGTACTTTACAGGAACAAATCCTCCCTAAGCCTGCTGGTCAGAAAGTGTATCGCACAGCAGATGCTAATGCCAATTATAGACTATGGAGATATAGTATATGGCTCGGCACCTCAAACTCACCTTTGCAAACTTGACACCCTCTACAATTCAATTTGTCGTTTCATTCTCCAATGCAACTACAATTCACATCACTGCGAAATGCTCAAAGAACTAGATTGGTCATCACTCGAGTCTAGGCGCAAAGTTCACCTTTCCTGTCTTGCCTTCAAATACTTTCTGGGCAAGCTACCCATCTATCTGAACAAGCTCCTCACCCCTACCACATGCAGCACATATCACCTGAGATCTGACTCCCAAAGACTGTTCATGGTCCCAAGGCTCAACAAAGTATCCGGCCGCTTCTCCTTTTCTTACTGTGCACCCCAAAACTGGAACAACCTACCGGAGACTCTCACATCCACCACCAGTTAAAGTTCTTTCAAAACTAAGGCTGCCTCACATTTTAATCGGGTCTGTAACTGTTACAATAGCTTATAATATACATCTTCTCTAACTGTGCATGCAATGTATTGTATATAATGTATACCCTGTTCATTTGTGTAACTGTATTTTTAACCTTGTATTATTTGTCATATTAACTATGTCCAGGACATATTTGAAAACGAGAGGTAACTCTCAATGTATTACTTCCTGGTAAAACAGTTTATAAATAAATAAATTGATTCTTCCCTGGTAAACACAGAGGCAAAGCATTTGTTTAAAACTTCTGCTTTTTCCTTATCTCCAATAATCTGCCTAGCCATCTCACACTGAAAGGGTCCAATATTTTCTTTTCTCATATTTTTGTTATTAAGGTACAGTACTTAAAGAACTGTTTAGGGTTGATCTTACTTTCTATTGCAATCCTTTTTTCCTTTTCCATTTTTGTTAATTTGATTGCCCTTTTTGCTTTTTGCTTTTTGCAATTTTTGTTACATTCCTTATAATTCTAGTACAATGCCTCCGTCCCTTCTGACTTCAAAAATCTAAACACCTGCCTCTTCTTTTCCATTTCCTCCCCTACATGTTTTTTTAGCCACATAGGTTTTGACTTATTTCTTTTATACTTATTACCCAAGGGTATACACTAATGAGTGTGCTTTTCTAACAATGTTTTAAAGACTGCCCATTTATCTTCCACATTTTCCCCGCAAAAATATCATCTCAATGTATTACTTGTAGATTAGTCCTCAGTTTATTAAAAACCTGCCTTTCTAAAGTTTAAGGTCTTTGTTGAACCCAAGTAATCTGTTTTTTGATAATTTATTTCAAATGAGACCATATTATGATCACTGTTACCCAAATGTTCCAGGACTTGAATATTTGCTATTACTTCTACATTGTTTGATATTACCAAATCCAGTATTGCCCCTCTCCTGATTGGTTCCTTAATAATTTGGGTCATATAATTATCTTTAAGCACCCCCAAAAACCTGTATCCTTTTGTTGTAATGCTAATCTCATTGCCCCAGTCTATGTCTGGATATTTAAAATCACCCATCAGTGATCCAGGCTTATCTTCATGAGGCAGACGAACTATCCCTATCCTCCCTATGGATCCGTCCGGTACTCAAAGAAGAGTGCTGCATGGTGACTGCACAAGAGGAGTATGGTGAACTCTTCAATCATGAGGAGGGGTGGATCAAGATCCTACCAGAGGGAGTGAAACACATTGCCAACATAACCTGCTATCTAGAGCGTGACAAAACCGACTGGTACTTCTCTCTAGAGACCACACCCGTAGAAGACATCAAGAGAGGGTACCAGATGGTCCAATAGATAAGAGAGTGGAGATCCTCCATCCCTAAGAAAATTACGGTGAGCATCCAGAACATCTCACCTCACACTATACCATTTTACGTCGGTCACAGATTGAGTCGGATTTACCCTTTCACAACAGTAGAAAATATGGCTCATGTGAACGCCACTACCGTGCGAGACGAGCCTGCCTGGTTGCAGTTTGACTTCAGGGAATCAACCCTGTCAGCAGACTGAAAGAAACGGCTAAGTGCCAAGTTGGAAGAACTTCGGGAGATGTTCTCCACTAGCGAGAAGGATGTGTGCTGCAGCAAGAATGCCCAGCACACAATCCGTCTAAATGACACCACGTTATTCCGGGAGCATTCCAGACGCATCGCTCCCAGAGATGTGGAGGACTTGAGGGACATCCTGAAGGAGATGGAGACGGCGGGCATCGTGACCGAATCACGTAGCCCTTACGCCTCTCCGATCCCGCTGGTTTGCAAGAAGAATGGGTCAGTCCGCCTCCGTTTAGACAACTGGGCCCTGAACAGGTGTACAGAACCAGACCAGTTCACTCTGCCGTGGATAGAAGAGATCCTCAAAGTGCTGACAGGAAGCCAGTGGTTCCGCGTGCTTGACCTGGGATCTGGGTACCATCAGGTACCCATGAGCTCAGAGGACCAGGAGAAGACTGTGTTTGTCTGTCCCCTTGGTTTCTATCAGTTTACCTGAATGCCCCAAGCCATTTACGGCGCTCAGGCGACCTCCAGAGTGTGAAGGAGAAGAGTATTGGGGATTTGAATCTCCATGAGTGCCTAGTTTACCTTGATGACATCTTCATGTTCGGACAAACTCTCAAAGAGCATGAGAAACGACTCCTGAAGGTGTTAGATAGTCTGGCAAAGAAGGACTGAAGTTGTCCCTGGACAAATGCCAGTTCTGCCACACGTCAGTCACCTATGTGGGTCACATAGTGTCCGCAGACGGAGTGGCTGCCGACCCCGCTAAGGTCGAAGCTGTGGTGAACTGGCCGAGACTAGACAACGTGATGGAGCTGCGATCCTTCCTGGGGGTTTGTGGATACTACCGCCATTTCGTAGAAGGGTACTGTAGTAAAGCCAAGGTCCAAAATAACCTCCTGGAGATCTACCCCGAGTAACCTCGGCAGAAGGCCGTCTCTCCATTAGCACACTTCGAAAATAAGTGGACGTCTGACTGCAAAAAGGCATTCACAGAACTCAAGAAAAGCCTCACGTAAGCCTCGGTCTTGGCCTATGCAGATCTGGAGAAACAGTATATCCTGCATGTGGATGCCAGTTTCAATGGGCTGGGAGCTGTACTGCACCAGGTATCCTGCTGGCCTTAACCCAGTGGCATACGTGGGCCGAAGTTTAAGACCAAGTGAACAGATCTACCCGGTGTCACGGGAGCTTGTGCAGGGTTATAATATACACAAAATAACTAGGTTGAATTGAATGCGACCGTAATATAATAAAGAAAGTTTATTCCTTGAAAAAGGTGAACACACAGAATATACAAATAACACACAGCATATATACACTTACTTTGGGGAATGGCAATGAAGTAATCTGGATCTGATTAGCAATTCATCGGGCAATCATGTATCATTCAGATGTTGGAATGAAGACACTGGGCATAGGGCTTACACTTGTTTATAAGGGATTTCAGTCCTATACCCTAACATTGGGTGCCAGGTATTGGTTAACCATTACCTGCACCCAATTACCTTTTGCCAGCTAACGTGGGAAGCATTTTGGTACATGCCCCCAGGTTGCTGACACATGCGCACAATCCCTGGCTTGGAGTCTCATTTTCTTAACCCCACACTAAAGACATGGTGCCTCTGAGTCTGCCAGAAGAGGATCTGGACAGGAAAACCTTTGTCTGCAAGTGTGATTATTACACCTATAGAACCACTCTAGTCCTGCTCTTCCCTGCCCTAGCATATACAATCAGGATGGGGGAGCCTTTGATCAGGGGCCTGGTGTAGACATAAGGTCGCCCCCTGAACATTAACATACTGCAGAGCCAGTATCCTTCGCAGGCTTTTATGCCGGACCCAAAATACAGTACATCTCTTAAAACACAAATATATTAAAATAATCCACTTGGTTGGGCCAAGCGGGCTGGAAATTGCTAGACCCTCATGCTGGTGGGGACTCTCCATTGTGGCCAAGTTTCAGCTCGCTACGACCCACCGAACCGGAGTTACAATAAAAGACTTTAAATGTAACTTTTGCAGAAGTGGCATTTCTCTGCCATTGAAGTCAATGGGAAAAGCCCACATTAAACAATTAACCTGCCTCCGTTCTGTTGCTCAGAGAGGGTCGGGATTTGTCATGCCGGAACGAGGCCTGCATGGTGGCCAAATTCCAGCTCTCTAGTCCGTACAGAACCGGAGTTATGGACTTCAGGTTTTTACAGTTTTGCACTTAGTGTTTGAAAGCCACGTGGCTTTCTCCACCATTGCGGACAATGGCGCGACCCTCGAGGCGAGTTCGACACTTTACCGTGACCATTAACTATCGGACCCGGTTTGGGTCGAGTGAGGGAGTTTCTATGGGCTAGGGGCAAAAATAATTTTATTTCTGGTCGCCCTAGAACAGAAGTTTCACACGCTAATTGGTGGTGAACTTGACCGAAGCCTAGTTCCCACGCCAATTGAGAGATCAAGCTCTTTCATAGATACTGTATCCGCTTTTGCGGTTTTGCGGTCTGGCTGGCTGCCAGCTCGTTCCTGGAGGTCAGACTCGAGGAATCCCCATTGAAAGACATTACTCCATTTACTTTTTTTCATGGCAAATACACAACTAACTTTAGAAAAATAAGAAAAATACATATTTTTCACTTATCCTAATAATAAAAAACACAATAGTTTGATCCTATAAACTAAATTAATAATCATTTCCCTTCTCTTATTCTTCTAGAATGCATCTGTACATCCTTTAAACTGTAGAAGGTGTGGTTATCTAGATTTGAGTACAGGGAAAAATAAAAAATCCCCTGGTTTTAAAATCTCACTCGTCAGCAGAACGAATAAACTCTTAAAATTCTACCAGTAACTGGGCTGGTTATAAAAATAGTAAAGATCAAAGGATCCTTCCCGCTTATTCCCATTTTTTTTCTTCTCCTGCTCCTTTCCACAGATTCCCAAATTCTCCTTTGTCCAGTATTGATCACTTTACATTGTAATGAATGAGTGTACACCTTTTTTCTTTTCTTTTCATTGTTCTTTTAATTTAAACTTTATCGCAAGCTATTAATAACATTCTTATTTTTGTGAGCATTTGCAAGTTCCTGGATAGTAATTTTATATGCATATAATAAACCAGTATCCCCATTATTTAACTTTCACACAAAACTTACACACATGATTCACACAGATACAATTAATTAGCATATTTCAGGTTTGTTTTTTTGTCAACTCCTAGGCTGCTCCTGTATTAAAAACCTGAATCAGCCACTTATTGCAGTGGGGAAAAGAAAAAATATTACCACCGACACACAAGAATCACTCAAACAAACAATCAACCTTGTAATCATATTTATACTTGAGAATGTAATAAAACTTTTTAAGGAAAAACTGATTTTCCAAACTTTTGAATTTGTACCTAGGCGTGTTCACTGATCAGCATATCGTAACTTTAAATTGGGAAAATTGTAATTCTTACTTATTTACTCTATACCTTTTTCTAGCCAATGTCTGCATCTCTTTTAGAGGCTTTGCAATTTCTGACAAAATATCCTGACTTTCTAATTTAAAACTTTGCATGACACCAAAAGACCACATTAAACAGTTTTGCATTGTTTACCTATATTCTTGCTGAGAAAAAACTAAATACCATTTGATTCTTATTCCTACAAAAATTAATTTAATAAGAATATACTTTTTTTTTATTCATATTCTTCTAACTAATCTGAAAACTTTTATAATCTACATTAATTACTTTAAAACTAATTGAAAACAATTTTAGAATTCCATTGTAGCAATAGCAACATGTTAATTTGCATAGCTTTTGAGCTGGTCAAATTCCTTTTGAGCTGGAAACCTTCAATGAAAAAAGGTGGGGACTCGTGGGCTAAAGACAGTTTCAAACATGCAGAAGAGAGAATTGATTTTTAGGTCCAGTTTTCTCATTTTCCTTGCAGGTAATATAATTTGGAGTTCATTTTTCTTCCTTTTTTCTCTTTTTTTTTTTTCATTTTTTTTCTTTCCGGCACCCTCCTTTTCCTCAACATAATTATTTTGACCCATTTTAACTTTTTCAACTAGATCTTTTGTCCACACGGGACTTCAATTTCTCCACTCAAGATCACGCAGATCACACTGCAAATGTACTGTATATTGTCACACCGTTTTTTCCTCTTTTTTTTCTTCTTCTCACAAAGAATCACAAAAGTATATCTCACTCAGAGAATTGTTATAACCACTGCAGATTTACGCTACCTCACACAGTATCACACAGTATCACATAGTATCAATTGATTCTCACATAAAATGATATCAATTTTAAAAATGTAAAAAAAAAAATTAATTAATTAAATTTTTTTTTTAAATGTTTTTTTTTTTTTTTATAATAACCTACTCATATCGAAATTCTGTCACCCAGACTAACCTTCAGAAACATCATGGCCTCATCATGAAACACCCAACTCTCTAAATGAAAGGCCTGAATAGATAGATGCCTTACCTTGTTCACAGAGTGGGGTGTCCCAATGAGAACCATTCGTCTCCTTTGGTCCAAATGTCCTAGATTTTGGAATTCCCGTCCTCATCGCCAAACTGTCAATGTTCCAAATTGACAAACGGGGTTCAGTTGATAATAAGTAGTTTATTTCAATACATAAACAACAAAACAGGTAGCGCTAACCGCAATGTGTGTGGTGTAGTAACTATTACCTTATATATTAATTAAAACTATACATAAGGGGCTGCCTAGGACACAAAGCCTGACCCCCTGGTCAGGAAAACAGTATGGACAGGGAATAGTTCCGTGGGCGCCTATAAAATTTTACCACTATAAAGGATATACGAAAACCAAGCCTGTTGGTTGTGAAGATTGTTGATCCTCACGGTGGGCTTGAAAACAAAGAGAAAGCACAACACATAGCGTAATACTGTTGAAACATTAAACAAACAACATATAAGACAACATATAACAGCTGAATACTGAAATGGTATTTTTAGGACAATAAAATCATTTAATAACAATTAATATTTACTATAATGCACAATTTGCATGGACATATAGATTTAAGCAATTAAAAATCTGAATAGGTGGTTCAACTGCTCCGTAGCACCAATGTTGATGATAGCAATGCCTACTCACCAGATGGAATAGGTTTGCAGGCAGTGGATATTTTAGAGAGTATCCCCTCTCATCTGTGTGCTGCTCTCTGCTTAGCTGGCGTCTCTGTTGGCTCGTGGGTGCAGCTCATCAGCAGGGACTCCTGCAGCTCCAGGAAGCACGTCTGAGCAGATGGAACTCAGCTGCAGCTGATTCAGCACGATGTCAGCCACGGACCACCGTGAGCTAGTCTATCTGCTGCTCACTGCTAGCTGGCGTCTCTATCCGCTCGTGGACGCAACTTGTCAGCAAGTACTCCTGCAGGGCGCCAAGCAGGGCGCTTGAATAATGGGAAACCGCAACAGCTGGTTCAACTCGTCGGCGGCTATAAGAGATGGTTAGCTGGCAGCTCACGTTGATTCACCGATGTACGGGGGGTACTACACCAATGTGTGCGGGGCTTGAACCTCCACCCTACGCGTTTCAAGAGCGATCTGCTCTCTTCCTCAGGGGTATATGAATAAAAAAGTCCAAAATGTCCTTTAAATACTGACTTCACCATTTGGGTAAATAGTTTCACCTGTAGCTACTGTAATTGCACATGTGCTGTGCTTGTAATAAAGTTGCTCTTAGTGTGTTTGCAATCAGACACTGCACAGTGAGAATGTCTTTGAACAAAAAAGCTACTTACTATTTTGTACAGCTGTTATACATAATGACAACATTAAACATAACACAATATACAATGAACATATACTACTAACAACATATATATTTAAACATGACACAATAAACAATGAACATATACTACTAACAACATATATATATTTATGTATATAAACAAAAAATAAATGAATTAAAAAAAAAAAAAAAAATGCATAATTTTAAGGTAGGACATAAAAAAAAAAAAAAAAAAATTATTTAATATAATATGCGAATTATGATTAGATAAAATGTATTAAACCAGTGATAGTGTGCTTATTTATGAAGGAGGAACCTACTGCTATAAGCGAATTTAAACACTAATGTATATGACATGTCACCTTATGTGGATGTATTTGGTACTAACCCACCAAAAAGGATTTCAAATCGAATTCTACATTTAAGCCCATTGGGGACAGAGTACATAACTCATAAATCCAATAGGACTCTCTTCTCCCCAATAGGCTCAATGTGTTACCTCCTCTCCAGTGTGGTACAATGCGCTCTATTCCTACGCACCTCAAACCTTTTGGGTCTTTATTGTGCACCTGAAGAAAATGATTAGACACATTGGGCCTCATGCAGTAAGCGACGATTATGTGAAATCGGCAAGCTTATCGATTAGTCATGTTATTGGCGTTTTTCCCTCTCCGTATGCAGTAAGTGCCGAATACATTCAAAATCAACCAGAAAACAAATCCGCCCACTCTCACGATGATGAGCCGATCACACACAGGTGTATCGGCGTGCGTGGCGGGGTGCTGTTAGGTTGCACAATCACAAATCTTGCTGAATCAGGCGAAACAAGCATGTTTTTGATTGCGCGCCATATTTAAAGGCAACGTGTACTGCTAATCATTCTCTGTGTTGTTGGGAGTGAGAGAGAGAGAGAGACGCACAGAGCTGGACGATTGAAGATTTGCATATTGACTGAGAGACTTGTTGTGTATTGGGTGAGCTTTGTCCTTTGTTGTTTTGTTTACATCTTTGTCTTGTTTTATATGTGGAAGTGGGTCGTGTGATTGCCTGTACATTTATTGTCTGTTTTTTGTGAGTGCTGGAAGTATGCCCGCAAAGCGTGGGAAGAGTGATGCTGGTGGGAGTGGGAGTGCTACTCGTGGGAGTACGCGTCGGAGTGAACGTACTGTTCAGGGGAGTGATGTTGCTGGTGCACCGAGTGGTGTTGCTGGGAGTGGGAGTGCTGTTGCTGGGAGTGGGAGTGCTGTTGCTGGGAGTGGGAGTGCTGTTGCTGGGAGTGGGAGTGCTGTTGCTGGGAATGGGAGTGCTGTTGCTGGGAGTGGGAGTGCTGTTGCTGGGAGTGGGAGTGCTGTTGCTGGGAGTGGGAGTGCTGTTGCTGGGAGTGGGAGTGCTGGTGCTAGGAGTGTGAGTGCTGGTGCTAGGAGTGTGAGTGCTGGTGCTAGGAGTGTGAGTGCTGGTGCTAGGAGTGTGAGTGCTGGTGCTAGGAGTGTGAGTGCTGGTGCTAGGAGTGGGAGTGCTGGTGCTGGGAGTGCTGCTGGTGGCGCAGTTGCTGATGGGGTGTCTGGTGGTGGCGTGCTTGCTGGTGGCCAGCTTTTGGAGGCTCTTCCATTGGAAGAAGGAGAGTCCAGTCAGCACCAGCCAAGCTCTGACCCTAAACCTGCTCGGAAAAAACGTGTGGAGAAGCCACGTAATCCTCGCTTCAATGACCAGGAAAATAGGGCTCTTGTCACTGGCATTCTGGAGCACTATGACAGTCTCTATGGACATTTAGTAGGTAAGTGTAACTTTACATTTATTATTCAAATACATGTGATCCTAGGTCATCTGAGTTTTGTTCATATGCAAATATGGGTACACAATATCTTTCTATGTTCATTAGTGTGGAAACACAGCTTTTTATCATGCCTTACAAGGACAAATAAACACAGGCGGTCAATTTGCCAGAACTGCATACAATATGAATGCAACCTTGCTTACATGTATAGGTTTAGTAGTGAATGCTCATGTGCTGCACATATTACACATAAAACAGCATGTTTGCTATCTCTTGGAACAGCTAGCAGTGTAGGAAACTGGTGCTTATATTATTATTCATTTACCTCATATCTTTTATATGTTTTTCAAGGGCGGACAAGTGCAGCAAGCAAAAAAGAAATGTGGGACACAATAGTCATTGGTGTCAATGCCTGTGGGAATAGTGTCAGGGACAAGTATCATTGTCGGAAAAGATTTGATGATATTAGGTCCAAATTGAAAAAGAAAATACAAGACCAACGCGTGCATGCTACTGGCACTGGAGGTGGGCCCACACCACAACGTCTCATATTGACTCCATTGGAGGAGCTGCTTCGGCCAAAATTACTTACCGTCGTCGTGGAAGGCTTGGCTGGTGACCGTGACATTGGAATTTATCCGTCACAATTTCCAGCAGGTGATAAATATTACTGTACTAGGCGTGTCGTTGCTTACAGTTATTTTGCATATTTACACTGCTTTTTATACTGTCTTCACAATATAAGCATACCTGCATCTATATATGTATATGTCTGATTCTGTATATATATATCTCAAAATAGACATATATGTTGTAGTCCTACTAAAAGCAGTAACTAATATAGCACGTGCCATTGCGTGCTCATTTACATGTGAATTCCCAAAATGCATTGCTGCAGTGGAAGCAATTGATGGTGGGCGAAGATGGGGAACAACAGGGTAGTACACATGTGTAACACATGTTAATCAGAAATTATTACTAGCTACAGGTACAGAACAGAAATATGTAGAATATTATTGTGTATTTTATTGATTTTACTCCGACAAACATGACATTACTGCCTATTTTAAGCATGCATCAAAGAAATTGCATGTAACGGCCTACAAACATCACTGGCACTAACACATCTATAGTTGCTTATGAAAAGGTCCATTTTTGCTTTATGTCATATACAGACAGCATAATGAGGCACACGTATCATATGTTATGTCATTGTTTTCATAACTTAAACACTGCAGATGACTACTTAGCTCATCTACCATTGTGTTAAAGCAGCTGCAATTAATATCTCATCACAGCATACACTTCAACAGAGGGGGTGGGGTTCAGCACACACACTAATTACAGCCTCATTTCACGGTCAACTTAGTTCAGACCATTTGCACCTGTTTCAAGTCATTGAAAGGTGTGGCTGATTAGGCTTTTTGGGGAAGGGAATACCTTTCTTACAACCTGAATAGCACAACTGAAGTTAATCACACTCATTTGAAAGCTTAACTCTAGCTACTAAATGCCCCAACAACTCATTACTTATCAAAGCGTACGTCACACATTAGTTCACTCATATCTATAGTTGAACTACTATGAAAGACACATTATCACACACTGCATGTGTTGTCTTGTTGAGTCACAGCCACATTCAGGTGTGCCACATCTTCGATTAATGTACCACACATATCCTCTACCAAAAACAACACTTTTTGCAATATGACCACCTTCATGATAACCATTGTGAATGGTCATCTCATGATAGTTATGTACATTATGATACTGATATCACTACACAACATATGATTTTTATGTACTCATTTAATCTATTTATCCTCACGCATTACTGCAGAAACATAGTATGTTGTATGTTAGGGAACTCAAAAATTCTAAGTACACAGGCATGTACAGTGTTATTACAACTATTTATGTTCACTTTCACACACATTTTCGGTTAAGGAACTGATGTTGTTAGTTAATCATAAATACAGAACATACAATAAGTGTTTGTTCAATATTTACACATGTAAATGTAAAACTTATGTTATTGTTATATATAGTTGCCCCTGGAGGACATGTGTCACCTGAGATGGAACAAGTGTCTTCACCTGGGTCAGCCAGCTCAACACTACTAGAAGGTGAGTGTATCATTTGCTGGCCATATAATATGTGCTCTTCTATATGTTATGTTGTCATGTGCATTATTTGTTTTGCACATCTTCTTTAAATAGGATTACTTAGTGTCAGTGAAAATTAAGTGTAAGGCAACATGTATTGTGTTAGTGATGTTAATTATCATGTAGGACTTCTGAGTTTAGAGCAACTTTTCATTCATTCATATTTCATACTGAGTCCAAACATTATTCGTAAGTCAAGGTAGTTTTTAATGAGGTTATAAAACGTATGCTAACATGTTAGGTGTTACTTAGGACACAGTACAATTACATAGTAACACAGCATACATTAACATGCCATTTAATAATGTGTACATTTCTTTTTAGAACATCATGGTGATGAGGATGATGAGTATGATGAGGATGACGCCACAGAAGAGACTGAAATACAATCATGTGACCATGAAGAGGTGCCAATAGAAACTGTTGTACCGCCAAATCGTCCATCAACTTCCACATACGATGCAATTGTAGCTTCAGAGGGAAAAATAGTGGACGCAGAAAATCGTCGCCATTCAGACATGATGACAGTGCTGGAAAGGATGATTGGACTGCAGGAAGAAACAGTATCACAATTGGCACATCTCCACAGAGTCTTCATTGAAGTGCCTAAACAGTTGCAAAAAATCAACACCTCATTCGAAGCATTAGTTGTTCAGCAAACACAAGCTAATTACTGGAGAATGACTAATGTACCACAATTCAACACCTCCCAGCCAGGATCTGTTCATGCAGGTCAGTTTTCACCACATTCATCTGATATTCATTCACCAGGCCCAAATGTTACCGGTCAAGTAGCAGACATTGCTGTGCAGGTTCCTGATGACATCCTACCGCTGCCATCTGTACAAATTCAGCAGCAGACACCTACAAAGGAGGCGACAAAAACAAAACAAGACACACATGAAACAGACCAACCATCACTTGTGCAGTGTCTACCAACTTGCTCACATGTGTCACTGGGCACAAGCCCTGTCCGTGAACAGTCACTACCCAAAAGCCCTGTAGGTGAGTCGCTGCCCAAAAGCCCTGTAGGTGAATCGCTGCCCAAAAGCCCTGTAGGTGAATCGCTGCCCAAAAGCCCTGTAGGTGAATCACTGCCCAAAAGCCCTGTAGGTGAATCACTGCCCAAAAGCCCTGTAGGTGAGTCACTGGCCACAAGCCCTGTAGGTGAATCACTGGCCACAAGCCCTGTAGGTGAATCACTGCCCAAAAGCCCTGTAGGTGAGTCACTGGCCACAAGCCCTGTAGGTGAGTCACTGGCCACAAGCCCCGTAGGTGAACAGTCACTGGCCACAAGCCCTGCCCGTGAAGTGCCAGAGGCCACTCAAAGTGGCTCTGTTGTGCCTAAAGTTGGTGGCAAAAGAAAAAGGAAAATTCAAGAGACAACAAGCAGGCCTGTTACTCGCTCGCAAAAGGAACAAAAAAAATAAATGTTATAATTCAGAAAATATGTCTTTGGCCTTGTTTTGTTGACTTCAGATTATCTAATTACTATTGTATGTATGCTGAAGACTGTGTTGTTTCCAAACTTTCAACTATGTTCTTGTACACGTGAAGTTTTGGAAATGTTAACACTCATAATTAATTGTGTTATAAATATTTATGTTGTAATCGTCTGTTCAGTAATGGTCCACCAGGAGCCAGTTGCTAAGTTTAGAGAAGCTGCCATTGACTTTGCAGCAAAACATTGCATTTGGGTGTGTTAATTGATGTAAGAATTGCATATGCATATTAGTCACATGCAATTATTAAAACACCTAAGTAAGTGCAAACATCTTTCTTGTACGTGTACAGCAGGATTATGTGTAAATTATTACTTACCTTTGCCTTGCTTGGCCATTGTAATTTTGTCCTTTAATCAGTTGTGTGTTCGTTTCTATAACATCTCAGAATGTATAATAATATATATACACACACACACACACACACACACACACTGAGTGAGTGTGAGTGTGAGTGTGAGAGTGTGTATATATATATATGTATATGTGTATATATATATGTATATATGTGTATATATATATGTATATATGTGTATATATATATGTATATATGTGTATATATATATGTATATATGTGTATATATATATGTATATATGTGTATATATATATGTATATATGTGTATATATATATGTATATATGTGTATATATATATGTATATATGTGTATATATATATGTATATATGTGTATATATATATGTATATATGTGTATATATATATATGTATATATGTGTATATATATGTATGTGTATATATATATATATATATATATATATATATATATATATATATATATATAGTACTATATAAACTGGTATACACAAACTAATACACTTCATGCTTCCTTGTGAAAACACTATTTTAATAATACAGGCCTAATGTTTGAGAAATATCCTAAGTATGAGACTCTAACAGTATTGTGCTTAAACAAATGTTTATTACTTAATTCAATCATGTTTCTCACCATTTAAATAGGTTTCATACAAGGTATACTTAATGCCATCAATGTTGTGTGTACTCCTGCAATATAAAAAAAAATAAAATATTATATATAAATATATATATATTTTTATAAGAGATATATTTATATATTTATATATATATATATATATATATATATATATATATATATATATATATATATATATATATATATATACACACGTATTTAAACTCATGCAGACAGGGAGTTAACCAGACTTTCACATACACACAGAAATGTAAGCGGGGAAAAAACATTTCTTTTTGCAGGTGTGTTTTTACTGATATGCCTGGCTAAGAAATATTTTCACACACTGGTCTTTGTTAGTTTTCAAAAAAACACTATGTGAACGCATTCACAGTCTAGGGATGTTTTTCACAAACGAGATAAAAGAAGGAGAAATGTTTCTCCCACAGTCCCATATCACGAACCACAACTGTTAACCCAATTAGACAACCAAATCCAATTGGCGTTTGAAATAAGGAGTCAAAGTAGTTACTTTTGTTGACCTTGACAAGGAAAAACAGGAGTTTGTTAGCCATTCAGCACATTCATTTTGATGAGCAAATAACACAGACCTGCACACAGCTTTTGTGCTACTCAGACATGGCTGATGAATTCGTTAACAATATTAATCCCCTTTTAGGGTATAAGTACATGATCTGTGAAGCCATCTTGAACAGTCGCGGACAGAAAGCAAGCACACGCCAAATCGATGATTTCATTCGAGCAAAATATCCTTATTACCAAGACCGTAAGCATGCACGGAATTTTAATTCCTCAATAAGATTCACTTTATCAAGTAATGACTTTTTTGAACGTGACCAGGATAAGCTACAACACACCTATGGTTTCTGGAAGATTGCCCCGGAAAAACAATTTCTCCTGAAAGACGGCACTTATATTGTCGTGAAAGGCATATTTATTCCTAATGGCAATAGCAATGTATCCGCTACTACTGATCCGTTTGAATCGATACGTGCTGCAATATCTGCAGCCTCCATTCCTGAAACCCACATTGTACAAGAACAAAAGTACTATGATTATGTACCAAGCCTTTCAGCTGAAATTGCATTGGAATGGGAACCGGAAGAAATGAACCTACCTCCCGACCAATTATTTGAAGAAAGCAGTGGCGATTCCTATGAGCGCATCCTGGAGGAGATATGTGCCATACTGGATTCAGCGGTTGGGTTAAGCGTGGATGAAAATGGCTTGCATTTCTGGAGCGACCAGTTGCAGCCAGGCGAAGAGTTAATTCTAGAAGAATGGTAAATATAACAATCGTTATGCGTTGACTCTGCGTTTAAATTTTTTTTTTTTTTGTAACCACCATTTTCACTTTCAATGCGTGGATACAGCGTAACATTGCAGACTGCATAACATGTAGCGATCACAAACAAATTGTTTCCTAATACAATATAGTAGGACCTGAAAGAGTAGTACACATTGCTGACGGAATAAATATACGTACTTTCCTATCCCTTTAAACATATTAGCAACATTTTACCATTACTCGAACACATACCTGTTTTGTTATCATGCAACATCTACAACATTGAAAACCGGGTCCACCACGTATGACGTGGGACCCTTGTCATGGGCCAAGGCGTCCTTAAAAAGGATTAGTGATGTAAGTCCCGCCCCCAAGCGACGTGCGCGCCTCAAAGCCTATTGGCTGTCATGTTTTGTTATAGTAACGGTAACTGCAGTGTGTGATGCGTGCGGCTCAGTGTTTGTAGGCGTACCCTGGGCGTTAGCCGAATGTTAATTGAGTGGGAGGAGTGTTAGCGTGCGTTTCACGCTGGCTTAACATGACGTCACACGTATTGCATTTGCGCATTGTGTTATCGGCCGTGCTTTCTGTTCAAACACGTCTGTTTAAAAAGAATACAGATGTACTCGTTTAGAACGAATGTAGTTTCGTCTTCATTGTATTTGAAATAAAGATGTTATGTTTACTGGTATTTTCAACATGTATTGAACGCACAACGTACGCTTTGTTTTGCGCATGCGCTAACAGTTAGTGGAGCCAAGCGTGAAGTGCGTGCGCACACAAAGATGTGCGCGCACATCTTTCAGTATACAGGCAACGTTCACTTCTTATACATAGTTATGCCTGCTACAAATTTAAAGAAACATTACATACTGATGAACAGTTTTACTTCTAACATATAAGTGACTGACGTGTGTATCTACACAATCATATAGAGCTGCGTAACGCGTTGTCACGGATGCATATCTAGTAAGGTGCCATCTTTGACCATCATGTGTTTGCTGTATTTCAGAGATGTCGGGGAAGATACAATCGGATCAATGTATGATTTCAGAAGAGTCTACCTTTATATGAGATGATTGTGAGGAGGAGCCACCGACTACTATACTACATATGGAACTAATTTTATATTGCTTGCAGCGCTTATTAACAAACAATTAAAAATGTGATACCCTTATGCCTATATTGCATAAGCACTTAATTAACATAATGATGTTGCAAAAGAGTGCCTCATGAATTTTTATTGAGTGTTCTTTAATGACTACTAACATTTTATGACATGGTGTGTTTTATATATAACAACCATTCCCACTCTGCTAACACATTTGTGTATTATAATATGTAATGGAACGTATGACTGTCGAAACTATGTAACAATAATAATAATAATATGAGCATGTTCATGTATAGGGCTGCTAGTTGTACGCAGCGATTTACAGACACATGTTTCAGCCTGAGGTCCCTGGCCCGTGGAACGTACAAATGTTTTTTTGCCGCATGAGGCACAGGGAGATAAAGTGACTTGGCCAAGGTCACAAGGAGCCCACACCGGGAATTGAACCAGACTCCCCTGCTTCAAACTATCAGTGCCAGTGTGTGTCTTTACTCACTGAGCCACTCCTTCTCCCAATGTAAAGGACACTTACAACCAAGTAGCCATTTATTTTTAAAATCTCTTGTTACATGGGTATGTAGATAAAATGGTTTGGGACTGTAGCAAATAATGTTACTGGCCAGATGTTATGGTCCCCTCCAATGCATGATGTTCTGAATATGACATCACCATCATGTTATGAAGTACGTTTCTGTGTATATTTCATTAACCTAACTAACTATAGTTTACTGTGTTTATTAATCGTTTAGAAATACATAGTATAGTCAATATGATGATATAAGCTACCATAATAAAGCTGGTGTTATCATTTGTCGGTGTTATACATGGATCCTACACCAATTGATAGAGACACAAACAGTTGTCTTAAAAAGTGTGTCTATGCTAGTGATGAATGTGCTCCCGTAAGTAAACAAATAAGTACAGTTATCCCCTTTTCTCCAACCACCTCTATATTACATTAATGGAAATTATAAGGAAACATACATAAAATGTGATGAAATGTGAGTAATCATTTTGTAATACAATGCACATGAAAGCTCAAGAGTAGCTAAATGCATATACATGATACAGAAAGTACATATATGTAACATTTGTGTTTAAACCAATATGTTGGGTTTTTAGTTCCAATAATTATAGGAAGATTGAGGTAGCCACATCTTATGAGAGATGTCAGCAAATATACATACCATGATCAGTCATACTGGAAATATACCTATAATGCAAAGGAACAATATATAAATTGCAAACATTGACATGCCATCTTCAGTACCGTAAACAACACAGCAAAGTGTGTATTTGGTGTTAAATGTACAACACCATGTATATTTCATGACATTCAAAATGTAAATCAGCCTGGTGTACACATCATCTGGATGTACATGTTACACTGCACCAATAACATTGTATGTAAGCATACTAGAAGCATGAATGATTATGGGCATAATATGTGTTTTGTCTTAGCATAAGGAATAACACAATGCTAAAATATTATTGCTTTGTTACCCAAGTTGTATTCACATACACACAACTAAAGTACAATTGAAGAGGGATTATATAACCTGTGCAACAATAACATACCGGTGCCACATCCCTTTGTGCACACAGCAGAGAAAAGAAAGGTGTGCAACCCATATTCATCTGTGTCCTAACAGAAGGTTATATAAAGAAACATTATTGTTAATATAACATAATTAAACTATAAAAGTAGTACTAGGAACATATGAGTTTGTACTTACAAGAAAAAAATGAATTGATGAGATTCTGTCGTGTCTGGCCACCACTGGCTGTTTGTTCATTTTCAGCAGCTACATGGGTGGGATGCTCGTCTACCAAAGCCTCAGCTAGGTCTGACTGTACATTGTGCCTGAGTGCAACATTGTGCAAAATGCAACAGGCAAGGATAATATCAGACACTTTTTGAGGCTTGTATAGAAGAGCCCCACCAGTTCTGTCCAGACACCTAAACCTGGTCTTGAGTAGGCCAAATGTCCTCTCTATAACAGATCTTGTAGATATATGGGCTGCATTGTACCTGTCCTCTGCTTCAGTTTGAGGGTTTAGCACCGGAGTCAAGAGCCACGGCCTAATTCCGTATCCTGAGTCACCTATAATGAATGGAGCACACATAAGCTGACATTAGTGATCAAATTGTACAATGCCAACATTCCTAAATCAACATGTGTTTTGTGTTAGAACATGTAAATATGTACTCACCCAGCAGCCAACCAGGTTCAAAATGTCCCTCTTCGAACGCATGGAAGACTGAAGAGTTCCTCAGGATAGAGGAATCGTGACTGGAACCAGGGAACTTGGGTACCACATGCATTATCCTCATCGTCGCATCACATACCACCTGTACATTGAGTGAATGGTAGTGCTTCCGATTGCGGTACACATGCTCACTCTGACTAGGTGCAATCAAAGCAACATGTGTGCAATCGATTGCACCCAGCACAGATGGTATCCCTGCTATATTATAAAAGCCAGTCCTGACTTCCAGCCACTCTGTCGCCTCTGTAGGAAAATGAATATAATTCCTAGCGCGTCTATTGAGTGCATAGAGAAACTGGGTCAAGGCCCGCGAGAATGTAGATTGCGAGACCCCGCCCACTATGCCCACAGTTGTCTGGTATGACGCGGAAGCAAGATAATGTAATGAGCACAGCATTTTAACAAGCCCAGGGACTGCACGACCTCTGGCTGTGAAAAAATCTAAATCCCCCCTTATCTCCTCATAAAGAGCTAAGATTGCTGCTGAACTCAAACGATAGCGACTTACAATCTCCTCCTCACTCATCCCATCTAACAGGGTTCTCTCCCTGTACAGACGCGGACGAGGCACAAGTTGTCTCCTCTGTCTTCTCCTCTGATCTCCTGTCCCTCTACCTGTCCCTCGGCCTGTCCCTCTCCCTGTCCCTGTCGTATCCGCGTCACTGTCACTGTCCCTCGGTGTGTCCCTACCTTGCCCTATATGATTCTCTTGATCATCAAGCATGTCATAGAAAAGAATGTTCCTGCGTCTCCTAAACATTCGCAACATTTTGAAATGAGTAGCTGTGAATGAGCAGGTAATGTGCGTCCTTTAAATAGGTATGTGATGATGTCAGGTGACATAGTAAAATGCAAGGTGTTACATTAACATAATAAAGTACTTCTGTGGCAAGCTGTGTGCACTTGTTGTTCTAAGTATTTGTTGTGTGTATTCTGCAGGGAATGATGATATTTGGCAATGATGTGACGTGAAGCTTTGTACAAAGATTGCTTGCAAATAAATAGTTGCATGTGCAATGCATGTAACACTTGTGAACGCAAGAGTCAGTCATGTAATGAGACAAAAAGGCTGAGATTGACGTGGGAAAAGTTTTGTGTAACATGTGTAATTATCCATGTTATTGTGACATGTTGGCAACAATGAATAGTCGTGTGCATATGCATGCATTTGTGTAAGGAGGATAGTTGGTATAGAATGAGTTTACAAGGTGTCCCAATGATGAATTACTGTACATGTGTGTATAAGTTAGGTTGAAGTGCTTGTAATGCAACGGTTACAATGTAAACATGCAATGTGATTGAGCGTCCAATAAGTGACGTCATGAAAATAGGGAGGACCCAAAAGTATATGTAAACATGAGAATACAGATGTACATGAACGTTTAAAGATGCGTGTCACATTACAAGCATTGTGTAATGTAAAGGAAGATGAATATACTGTGTATGTGTGACATGTGTGACATGTGTGACATCATGTAAATAATTGTCGCTGAGTTGAGTAAAATGTGTGATATGATGTGAGGTTCTCCTTTAAGAGTGTAGTATAGTATTTTCCCTTGCCACATCATCACATGATGAGTAATGTGACCCGCAAATGCTGAAAACATGTAAAAGTCGAATGTTATGCAAATAAGACACGTCAGCTGTGACACAATGCAGGGAATGCCCCCACACTGTAATGCAAATCCCCCTTGTATTGTGAGCAATGAAACGTAAACAGTACTATACTGTTATACGTCCCCGCTCCATTGACTTCCATTGATGTACAGAAGATTTTTTTTTTCTAAGTGCCGTTCCGGCAGCCTTAGCGATCGTTCTCCCGTCCAAAATGCCAACTTTAGTTGGCGGGAGAAATCGGCCATAACATCTCAATTTCGTAGTGCCGATCAGCCCCGATAAGCTGTTTTTTTTTGTTGAATCCAGCCGATTTAAAAAAGTGGCGATCAGTGTCGAAAACAGGCTTATCGGCAGGCGACTGGCCATAACCAAATTATCGGCTCCGAAACCTGGCGATATGAAGCACTTATCGGCGCTTACTGAATCTCAAACCCAATTTTGGCTATAACATGGCCATATTTCCTTTATCAACGCTTACTGCATGAGGCCCATTGTGTGTGACTAAACCAGTTTTAATATTGTATATATGTTCATACAAACGTCTTTTTATAGCTCGCGTTGTCATACCCACATACTGCAGACCACACGGACATTCAAGTAAATATATAACAAAGGAACTACTACATGTAATATGTTGTTTAATTTTATACTGTTTATGTGTTTTATTTGATATAAAATTGATTTTTTTGTTACTGTATTTGCATGCCGTGCATTTGTTACAGAGGAAGTATCCCCCACAGAGTGTTGTGTCTCTTTGAACTGGCTGCAGCGATGGACAGCTGGGTGCCAGTCTCTGTCCTATATTAGGAGCTTTTGTGAATATAATATGTGGATATTCGGGTAGAATTCCCTCTAGTTCTTTATCCTTTTTCAATATTGGCCAGTATTTTCTTAAAGTTTTGCGTATGTTGGGTGCCATTTGGTTATATTGAGTGACAAATGACAAATTGCCTGATGAGTTAATATTTTTATTTTTATATTGTAAGAGACTGGTTCTGTCCATCGCTGCAACTTCAGAGATAGTTCTATCCAACTCTAGTGTTGAGTACTTCCTCTCCACAAATTTTTGTTTTAAATCCTCGGCTTGAATTTTAAATGTATCTGGATGTGAGCTGTTTCTTTTCAGTCTAATGAACTGTCCCTTAGGGATGTTTTTGACCCATGTGGGGTTGTGGTGACTCTGTGCATGTAAATAATTATTTGATTGAACCGGTTTAAAATATGTGCTGGTGTGTATGTGATTATTAACTATAGTGATTTCTAAATCTAAAAATTCTATTTTATTAGTATTAGTGACAAACGTGAATTTTAAATTATTAGTGTTGTTATTCATATATAACTGAAACTGTGTTAACTGTGCTAAAGTGCCTGACCAGATAAAAATAATATCAGATAAAAATACGTTCTCTTTTTTAGACTGGCGACAAACGAGGGAGCCCAAACAAGCAAGAGATGTAATAAGAGACTTATTGGGAAAAGAAAACTCCCTGAAAGACAATCGAAAAAGAAAAAACACTCTAGAGGAACGAGAGGAGGGAGAAAAATTAGGCAAGGTACAAAAACAGTAAGTCAAAGTGCTTATCAAAATATCTTTAATATAAGCCAACATCCAATTACCATCAAAGAAACTAAGCTATTATCAAAAGGTTTATCCTTTGCTCCAGTTACAGGGCCAGATAGTTTTAAGTTGTATGTTGATGTCCAAAGATATGTGCGCAAGCTTTGCCTCAAAAAATATTTTCAAAGAGACGCCATATCTAGATTGGACACCAACACTAATTTACCACTAAATACAAACAATTCAACGTTCAGAAATCCCTCAACATTCTTTCCTAGGTTTGTGAGTGGTCCCTTTGTGGACACATTCGCTAAAATGGTCACAGATGACCTAGAGACCCTAAGTAGAAACCACAAAGTTAGGACTGATAATCTTAGTAAAGATGAAAAAATAACTTTACGTGCACTTGAAGAAAATAAAGACATAATCATAAAACCAGCGGATAAGGGGGGGGGGGTTGGTAATCATGGATAAATCATATTACATCCAAGAGTCACTGAGAATTCTAAGTGACATATCCACTTACCAACTCCTCCCAACGAATCCTACTACACATTACCAGCAAAAATTATTTAATTATTTAACATTTGGTTTAGATCAAAATTTAATTACTCCAAAAGAATTTGACTTTCTTTACAATAAACACCCCAGACTACCCTTGTTTTATATAATCCCTAAAATACATAAAAATATAAATTTTCCCCCCGGCCGCCCCATCATTTCGGGCATTCAATCATTAACATCACACTTATCTCAATATATAGATAGACAACTCCAGAAATATGTCATACAATTACCTTCTTACCTCCGGGATACTACCCACATACTGCAGACACTCCAGGACATTCAGTGGCAACCCCATTATATTTTTGTTACCGCAGACGTCAATTCATTATACACCATAATCAACCATGATCAAGGATGTGAACCAGTCTTAAACACCCTAAAAAATGACCCATCTGTTTCAAAAGAATTTAGAGATTTTTTGATTTTAGGAATTAAATTCATCCTTTGTCACAATTTTTTTCACTTTAATAAAGCTTATTATTTGCAGGTATGTGGCACCGCCATGGGCACCAAGTTTGCTCCTAGTTATGCTAATATATTTATGGGATATTGGGAGAAACAACATATATGGTCCAATTGTCCCTATGGTGCAAGCTTGGTGCTGTGGCGGCGCTACATAGATGATATTATTTTTATCTGGTCAGGCACTTTAGCACAGTTAACACAGTTTCAGTTATATATGAATAACAACACTAATAATTTAAAATTCACGTTTGTCACTAATACTAATAAAATAGAATTTTTAGATTTAGAAATCACTATAGTTAATAATCACATACACACCAGCACATATTTTAAACCGGTTCAATCAAATAATTATTTACATGCACAGAGTCACCACAACCCCACATGGGTCAAAAACATCCCTAAGGGACAGTTCATTAGACTGAAAAGAAACAGCTCACATCCAGATACATTTAAAATTCAAGCCGAGGATTTAAAACAAAAATTTGTGGAGAGGAAGTACTCAACACTAGAGTTGGATAGAACTATCTCTGAAGTTGCAGCGATGGACAGAACCAGTCTCTTACAATATAAAAATAAAAATATTAACTCATCAGGCAATTTGTCATTTGTCACTCAATATAACCAAATGGCACCCAACATACGCAAAACTTTAAGAAAATACTGGCCAATATTGAAAAAGGATAAAGAACTAGAGGGAATTCTACCCGAATATCCACATATTATATTCACAAAAGCTCCTAATATAGGACAGAGACTGGCACCCAGCTGTCCATCGCTGCAGCCAGTTCAAAGAGACACAACACTCTGTGGGGGATACTTCCTCTGTAACAAATGCACGGCATGCAAATACAGTAACAAAAAAATCAATTTTATATCAAATAAAACACATAAACAGTATAAAATTAAACAACATATTACATGTAGTAGTTCCTTTGTTATATATTTACTTGAATGTCCGTGTGGTCTGCAGTATGTGGGTATGACAACGCGAGCTATAAAAAGACGTTTGTATGAACATATATACAATATTAAAACTGGTTTAGTCACACACAATGTGTCTAATCATTTTCTTCAGGTGCACAATAAAGACCCAAAAGGTTTGAGGTGCGTAGGAATAGAGCGCATTGTACCACACTGGAGAGGAGGTAACACATTGAGCCTATTGGGGAGAAGAGAGTCCTATTGGATTTATGAGTTATGTACTCTGTCCCCAATGGGCTTAAATGTAGAATTCGATTTGAAATCCTTTTTGGTGGGTTAGTACCAAATACATCCAGGTGACATGTCATATACATTAGTGTTTAAATTCGCTTATAGCAGTAGGTTCCTCCTTCATAAATAAGCACACTATCACTGGTTTAATACATTTTATCTAATCATAATTCGCATATTATATTAAATAATTTTTTTTTTTTTTTTTTTATGTCCTACCTGAAAATTATGCATTTTTTTTTTTTTTTTTTTTTTTTTTTAATTCATTTATTTTTTGTTTATATACATAAATATATATATGTTGTTAGTAGTATATGTTCATTGTTTATTGTGTCATGTTTAAATATATATGTTGTTAGTAGTATATGTTCATTGTATATTGTGTTATGTTTAATGTTGTCATTATGTATAACAGCTGTACAAAATAGTAAGTAGCTTTTTTGTTCAAAGACATTCTCACTGTGCAGTGTCTGATTGCAAACACACTAAGAGCAACTTTATTACAAGCACAGCACATGTGCAATTACAGTAGCTACAGGTACAGGTGAAACTATTTACCCAAATGGTGAAGTCAGTATTTAAAGGACATTTTGGACTTTTTTATTCATATACCCCTGAGGAAGAGAGCAGATCGCTCTTGAAACGCGTAGGGTGGAGGTTCAAGCCCCGCACACATTGGTGTAGTACCCCCCGTACATCGGTGAATCAACGTGAGCTGCCAGCTAACCATCTCTTATAGCCGCCGACGAGTTGAACCAGCTGTTGCGGTTTCCCATTATTCAAGCGCCCTGCTTGGCGCCCTGCAGGAGTACCTGCTGACAAGTTGCGTCCACGAGCGGATAGAGACGCCAGCTAGCAGTGAGCAGCAGATAGACTAGCTCACGGTGGTCCGTGGCTGACATCGTGCTGAATCAGCTGCAGCTGAGTTCCATCTGCTCAGACGTGCTTCCTGGAGCTGCAGGAGTCCCTGCTGATGAGCTGCACCCACGAGCCAACAGAGACGCCAGCTAAGCAGAGAGCAGCACACAGATGAGAGGGGATACTCTCTAAAATATCCACTGCCTGCAAACCTATTCCATCTGGTGAGTAGGCATTGCTATCATCAACATTGGTGCTACGGAGCAGTTGAACCACCTATTCAGATTTTTAATTGCTTAAATCTATATGTCCATGCAAATTGTGCATTATAGTAAATATTAATTGTTATTAAATGATTTTATTGTCCTAAAAATACCATTTCAGTATTCAGCTGTTATATGTTGTCTTATATGTTGTTTGTTTAATGTTTCAACAGTATTACGCTATGTGTTGTGCTTTCTCTTTGTTTTCAAGCCCACCGTGAGGATCAACAATCTTCACAACCAACAGGCTTGGTTTTCGTATATCCTTTATAGTGGTAAAATTTTATAGGCGCCCACGGAACTATTCCCTGTCCATACTTATTTCAATACATAGTATAGTATGATCATACTCATTCAAAAGTCTACAAGACTCTCTCTGCCAGGGAGTGTCCAGGCAGCCTCTTTATACATTCTTGGTTCCTTTGTCTAAAACAGTTACTAGGCAGATTATACTAACCATTCCTTAATTCTTAAACCAATCATATTACAGCTCTTTAAACCTGGTTAAAACTAGCCTCAAAACAGCTATGAATAGGTTCCAGGTACCAACTCTCACTAGGAATGTGGGTGTTACTTTAGGCACATTAGTAAATCAACTTAGGAGCGAAATCTTCCATTTACACCAGACACACATTCCTCCACACGAAATGGATACTGGACATGACTGACTTTATAAAATGGAAACTGAACATCACTTTCAATCCTGCTCCCGAGACCCCCCCCCCCCCAGTCCATTTCAAAAATATATCAACAGTATCTTCATTTCAGCAATATTATTTTGTCAATGGGCAGCAACAATTGCTTCTCTAAGATCATTGCTGATGTCTTTCCTCCTTGGCATTGTGTTAACACACACCTGAATGCTCCAGACCAGCAAACTGCTAAAACTTCAGCTTTTATAGAGGTGGTCACACGTGCTGATGATCAATTAATAAAGGGCATTAGCAGCACCTGTCTGCTACTGAGCATCTTAATTCCTATGGAAGCAGTAAGGGTGTACTTAGTTTTTCACACATGGCTTCTCCATTTTGGCTTTATTTTTGTTAAATAAATCATGACACGGTGTAATATGTCATGTGTTGTGTTTCATCTCAGGTTGCATTTACCTAATTTTTAGACCTGCTAAGGAACAGATGATTGTTATGTCCTGATTTGTAATATTACCTAAGTTGCATAGCTCTATGCAATCATTCAGCCACTGTTGCTCTATACACAATTGGTTCCAGAAAATGACCAGTTAATAACTTGAGTGACTATATTTAGAAGGGTTTTGCTGCCCATAATACAGCCAATGATCCCTTGAGGAAGGAACTAAGCCATTCTGGAACGTATTCGGTTACTGTGGCAACCATCCGACCATCTGATGCAACTGTGAGTTCAGCTATACACAGCTTAATTAGCTCTTCTCTTGGTCCACATCAATGCAGGAACATAAAAGTTTTTATTCAGTAACACAACAAAACAGCAGTGTCATACATAAACAAAATGTGAGGCACTCAATCCAGAGCTCTCTGTACCAAGGCTCTAGAAATCTGGTCTTGAACACTAGCCAAACAAATTCTATTGTCAGCAATGTATGTCCCAGGAGAGGCAAACGAATTAGCGGACGCTTTATCACACCAGAAGTTAACACTCAAAATTCATGAAAGAGAAACTCGATAAGAAAAAAGTCCTCCTTTGCACTAGAGGGCTTTTTTCTTATCGCGTATCAAAAAAGATTTGGACAATCCAAGGTCATCCAGGATTTCTGTTATTTGAGGTGGTTTTATTGTAAATGATAAGGGATTTATTGTCACTTATCCCTTTTTGGCCAGTTTTGGATTCAGCGTTGAGGTTGTGTATTGCTCCACATTCACAAAAGAGACATTTGGGGAAATGGAGGTTGGATCTGTTTGCCACCCCATCTTCTGCTCAGATCCCAAAATGCATGTCACGGGTCTAGACCGAAGGTGATTGGAAAATTGATTCATTGATGTTCTTTTGGACAGCCCTAATAAGACCATACAGCTTTCCTCCCAATCGTTTCTTCTGAGAGTATTACAGAAAATCAATATGGACCCAGTCAAAGCACTAGTTACAGTATACCCAGTTTGGCCAGCAAAGCTGTGGTTCTCGTTAATTCATATGTTCAGGAAGGGTCCTACTATCTTACTGGAAAACACCCTCAGTTGCTTATACGACACTGAAGGTGTTTTGCGCAGCACTAAATACGAAAGTGCTTACCCCACACGGGCATCTGTGTTGCACTATGCCACGGACATGAAATCTCCTGAAAGGACATCATCTCCTACCTAATTCTTTCCTGGTTAACACCCACAAGGGAAAAGTGGAAAGGTGAAGTGGACAATCCCACTATTCCAGCCCTATGAGGCGGATGCCACTGACACACAGAGGTTGAGGGAAGCTGACGAACAGAGCCCGCAGACTCTGGTAATGTGAATGACAGGAGGAGGGGAGACAGAGACCACTCGTGTGCTGAAAAGCCTTGTATTTGTAAGTAGAATGTTTTTTTTTTACTTTATTTCTGCTGCCTAATGTTGTGTTTAATAATGGGCAAATAATCTATTATCCATATCTGGACAATAGTTATTTTGCTCATTACTGTACTTTATGTGTTTTGGTGGAGGGGGGAGGCAAGTGTATTTATTGAAATGTAGGCCATGTTTTAATTTTTTACATTAAGGCATGGTACCGCAGGCCAGCGGGGACCCACGGGGACCACCCGAGGATGCCCAGACTCCCACCTGAGGACCCACAGGGGACACCTGCGGGGAAGAACTGGGGGCCTCACAGCTGTAGGGCCCAGGGGACCTGCAGGGACCATCCAAGGGCCCCCAGACACCCATGGGGACCACCTGAGGGATGGAAAGACTATATAGTACAGACACTAGGGTGACACTCCTAACGAAGCCGGAACAGTTCTACTGGGCGAAATGCATTGAGTTGCTTTTTGGAGTGTGAGTAACGTGAGCACAATGGAAAGAAATATCAGTGAGTGGTAGAGAATGTAAATCGATCATGTGGGAGTATATTATATCTACAACGGAGTAACAGTTCTTGCGTCTCTCAGTCCTAGGGTTGTTAATACCCTCTCATGTGGTCTTAATAGAGTGCTAATTCTGAGTATTTGAGGAACTCCTCACACTTCTCCTGATGAAGCTGGCCGCAGCTAGTGACGTCAGAAACATCCGACGCACATTTCCTACAATCTAGACTTCTAGTGGGGAGGGGGGGTGCTTGGAATGATGAAGACAGTTTAAAGCTAGTAGGTGAAATGATAGCCAGTTTGTGTATCTTCATCTTATCTCTCACTACTCTGCACATTGTATTAAGCCGGGTTACCAAGGTAAACTTAGTCTTGTGCTGAATTTGTATCTTCGCGATGCTGATTGCTTTATTAGACTACTACCTCATCTGGATGGCCCGTGATTGTATCATAGGAGCACTTGAACCATATTTATTTTAAAGACAACTAGTGCAGAGACTTATATTGATTCCTTCTATGTCTATATTTAATATTCTTTACAGTAGTAGAGCTGAGCTGAGATGTATATGACTGATATCTTGCTAAAATAAATCATTAAATATTCTGACACCTGCTATCTTGCTATAATGAGTCATTTACAGTCAATTATGCTTATTGAAAAGTCTATTAGTGGCTGTGGTGTACTAGTGATTTTGTTGGTTGTATATTTTCGCTATGTTAAATAATTATTTTAATATTTTTTTGGTTAGCTGTATATGGGGTACGTATACCAGAGGTGTACAGTATATCATGAAATCATTAACTTGTGCCTCAATCTCTGCATTTCTAACGATATTCTGTTTGTTGATGTAAGAAATATTCTTAGTTGATGGCTGTCACGGGAGACCAGGCAGTTTACACCTTTTTAAGCCAGGATCATTCATTGAGCAAAACAGGTAATTAAATAAATTGTAGTTTATTCACTTAAATAGGCATACACACAGTGGAACACAAACTACAGGCAAAAAGACACACTTACTTGGGAGCTGGGGTAATCAAATAGACTTTCCTAGTTGCAAGGAATCGTAAATAAGGATTTTCCCCTGACCGGGACTTAGCCCGCAATGTCCTGGAACTGAAATCAGTCTGCAGTTCCAGATGCCACCGCTCCCTTCTCTTCAGAGAACAGGAATTTACTTACTGGACTTGGTGTTTAGAATCTGGAGACTCACTGCTTAGAATCTACAAATCTGATTGGCTCAGGGGTTTATAATACTTCTGAGTTTCATTCACAAAACCCTGCAGCCAATCCAGGCGTGGGAGTTTCCTAACCACCCAATCAGAGTGATGCTGGTCTTGTGAAACCAGGCAAGTGGGGGTGCTGAATCTGCCAACGGCATGTGCAAGGTTGCCACTTGCTATTCAGAAATCACATGCTGGGTTGGGCTCCGCCAAGTCTGGTGGGGCAAATGGAAATTAGGAAAACTTCCATTCATCCCAGGACGTGGGCACTTAATCCTAGCCTTCCTGCCCAAATGGCCTTCACACCTCCAGCATCCTCTGTGGCTTTCATGTCCGATGTCTGAGTAGACCTACTGGCACCAAGTTGGAAGCCCAGTGACCTGTCAGAACATTGGATCTGAAAGTCCCAGCTCATAATACTGTGCACAAAGCATATGTGTTTTTTAAAACACTCTGGTAATAAAATATATACAGGCATACCCCGCTTTAAGTACACTCACTTTAAGTACACTCGCGAGTAAGTACATTTTGCCCAATAGGCAAACGGCAGCTCACGCATGCGCCTGTCAGCACGTCCTGAACAGCAATACCGGCTCCCTACCTGTACCGAAGCTGTGAGCAAGCGGGGAGACTATAGAGCCTGTTACAAATGCGTTATTTACATCAGTTATGCACGTATATGACGATTGCAGTACAGTACATGCCTCGATAAGTGGGAAAAGGGAGTGCTTCACTTTAAGTACATTTTCGCTTTACATACATGCTCTGGTCCCCATTGCGTACGTTAATGCGAGGTATGCCTGTACTTTAAACTATCTTATGTCTTCTGGTATGGGAAATAGAATAAAAAGCTGCACTTTATTTCTTACTAGCCATATTCCCCACACACTATTGCATAGACTTAGCATGCATTCTAAAAATCCCCTCACAATCTTATATGTATGGTTGGAACACCTCAGAACCCCTATACCGGTTCTGGGTGACCTGGGCATTTACTGGGTATCCCCATTAACATAGGGACCCCTTGACTGTTTCAGGGACACCTCACATCCATATGCCCCTTTTACCTTTCTGGTCTGTGCTGAAGCAGGGAACCAACCCATGAACCCCAATGCAGGTTCTGGGTGAGCGGGGCATTAACTGGGTATCCCCATTAACCTAGGGACCCCTTGACTGTTTCAGGAACACCTCACATCCCTATGCTCTTTTTACCTTTCTGGTCTGTGCTGAAGCAGGGAACCCTTGTGGTGAACCGCGAAAGCATTTTCAAGTGGAGGTATTGCCGGGACAATGTGCCTACATGTATCCAGGAATCACGCATGATTCCCGGGTACATTTTTGGGGTATCCAGCAACTCTGGGCCCCGGCTGCCTAGCACATTCTGACAACAGTTGGTCTAAAAAACCCTACTAGTTTCGCCTATTGACACGTTCGGCTTCCCCAGGGGTTGTGAAGCCGAACGTGTCTATAGGCGAAACTAGTAGGGTTTTTGTCCCTCTGGAGACTCCGTAGCTGATTCTGTAGCTGGCAAGGAAGCACTGTCCCCCGTGAACCACCGCACCTGCTGCGCGCGCAGATGCGGAAGTGCCGACATCCGCAACTTCACAGCGCCGATCGGAGGATCGAGGCGGATAGCAGGGACTAACGTCATCACCTTTCCTGTTCCAGAGCTGTTCGGAAGTCTCAGAGTGGCGAGAGTGTGCCCTTTAAAGCACTCATTGCGGTTTTATCTTTGGGAGAATGTGAGTGTGCCTTTCCCCAATTTAAATCCATCTGTTTTGTGCATTAAATTGTATTATGCTATGTACTCTTCATGTGTCTTTTAAGAGAGATAATCACGTGATCAGACCATCCTCCTGCAGATGTTTATGTGAGTGATTTGTTCACCTAATCACTAGCACATCACCTTCACTGGTTTATTTCTGGTTTATTGTTAGGCACCCTATTGAGCATTTATTTATAAATCCATTCACTGTACACAGCACACTACAGCCATGGCCCCTTTTATTCTCCAACATCACCGCATTTTTCCGGGATTATTTTCAGAATGCCACGCACTTTACCGCACTTCACCCGGTTCATGCCGCATTCATACCGCGTTCATACCACGTTCATACCGTGTTCATACCGCATACAGTATATTCAATAGTACGGGGGTTATGCAGTAAGTGGCGGAACGGCACTTAGAAAAAATCAGGCCTTTTTCCTGCCTGGGATTGATGCCGGGGTTCTCCGGCGCTGATACCCATTAATACCAGAACCGGAGCCCCCCGGCATGCATCCGAGGCAGGTAAAATGCATTTAAAGCCCACATCATTACCGTAGCGGCTAACCGCTAAGGCAATGAAGGGGTTAACCCGCCGTGCCAGGTTTATTGTGGTTAGCGGGGGTGGATGAAGGGGTTATTTGGCCCTTGTTGCTTGTTTAGGGCTTGCGGGGGGATTGCGGGTGCACTTGATTCCTTCACGACCATAGTGGTTAATACCGCTACGGTCATGAAGGGGTTAAGCCCTCCTGCTACCCACCCGCAAGCCCTAAACAACCACCGTTGGGGCTAATAACCCCTTCACCCACCCCCGCTAACCACAATAAAAAAAATACACACACAACAGCCCCACACTAAATAAATATATATATATATATATATATATATATATATATATATATATATATATATATATAAAGCAGAAAATAGCCGTGTTAGTCCAGTTGCGATAGTGCAGAATAATTGAGTTCTTCAGTTTTCGGTGATACCTTTTTTATTGGACTAACAATTTATGTCATAGGACAAGCTTTCGAGAGTTATCCTCTCTTCTTCAGGTCAGCAATACTGATTTGGCAAAGACCATTGCCAAAACTATTACATCTGCAATAAAAGCCCCACGAGAACACTTGCTACAAAACAGACAGAAAGAACCTACCACACGCATACCACTAGTGACCACATACAACCCTAACCTAGAGGGTATACGAAAAATAATTAAAGATCTGCAACCCATGCTGACAGAGGATGCGACATTAAAAGAAATCTTTCCCAAATCTCCCATTCTTGCATTCCGGCAACCACCAAACCTCAAACAGAAATTAGTCAGCAGAAAACTTCACAACGATTTTAAAGACATGAATAATGGCACAAAACCATGCAGCAACAAACGCTGCAAACTCTGCAAACATACTTGCCAGGATCCCACAGCCAGTCACAACCATAGAACATTCAATGTTAAAGGATCATACAGCTGCACATCCAGGAATTTAGTGTATATGATTAAGTGCAACAAATGTGACCAAGGTTGCTACATTGGGGAAACCAGCCAAAAACTACAAGGAAAAATGAATATGCACAGACACTCTATACTCCATCATGAAGAAGGAAGATACTGCTCACCTGTGGGACATCACTTCTCACAACCAGATCATTCCATAAATTATCTAAAAATCAAAATCCTCAATGGAATGTTTAAAAGCACCCAAGAACGGAAAACATTTGAACTCAGAATGATAAGACTCTGACACCAAAACCAAAGGACTTAATGCGGACATGGGTTTTCTCACACCCTATCAAAATTGCTTGTAATTATCCTGCTTGCCTCTATTCTTATCCACACTTTCTCTCCCCCCCAGTATCCCTCCCCCTCCCCACCTTTCTTTGACACTGTCCCCTGGCTTCAAACACTTAACACCCTACCTTATCTACAGTAAATATCTGTTTTTTTTTTCCCTCTCTCCACACTGTTTTAGCCATTGAACCCTTTGTATATCAGTATTGCTTGACCTGAAGAAGAGAGGATAACTCTAGAAAGCTTGTCCTATGACATAAATTGTTAGTCCAATAAAAAAGGTATCACCGAATACTGAAGAACTCGTTTATTCTGCATGCTTTTATTTGTGCGAGTTTTCGAGATACACTGATCTCTTCTTCCGGCGATGTTACAGCTTCATTGTAACATCGCCGGAAGAAGAGATCAGTGTATCTCGAAAGCTCGCACAAATAAAAGCATTTCGTTAGCCACAGAACGGTATCATCTATTTATTTTTTGATTATTGAAGCTTGGCTCGACTGATACCTCTACATGAATATATATATATATATATATATATATACATGTATTACAGCAACAACCCCTATACCCCCCTAACATACACATACAGTATACAGTATGCACATCAATGATACTATAGGCCGGCGGTGGCCCAACACAATTCTGTGCCCCCCTAAATTAATGTCAAAACAGCTACGGTACATACTTATAAAGAAATAACCCCCCCCCTAACACATACTGTACAGTATAGTAATGGGCACAATTACTATTATCCACAAATGGATAATAGTGAATGTGCCCATTTAAAATACATAAAGAACAATAAATACATTAAATACATATTGCATTCACCCTTGTCCGGCTGCCACGATGAAGGCCATCCAAATCTTCATCACCGTCCATGCCCCCTCCGCTGCTGCAAAACAGAAACAAGAATAAAAACATCCAATATAATGTCCCCTAACCCCTTAATCACCATAGCGGTTATTAACCGCTACAGTCATTAAGGGGTTAACCCACCCTCACCCACCACTCGGGAGGCTTACATACCCTCCCCCACTAACCCCCCACCCCGTGAGGCCTAACCACCCTCACCCACTACCCAGCCGGGAGGCCTACCCACATACCCTTGGGGCCAATACCCCCTCCCGCCACCCCCAGTACCCACAATAAAAACAATACACAGCCCCACAATAAACATCATTCTATTTATTAAATACATTACCCACCCCCTGTGCCCCCCCCATAAATACATGATTTATTCTTTTATATACAGGGTTCATACCCAAGGCCCACGTGAGTCCCCGGTGGGCCCGACGGTGTCTAGGGGCCCCGGGTCAGACCCACAGGTGTCTGAGGGGCTTCGGGTGGTTCCAACGGGGGTCTGGGGACCCACGGGTGGGCACTACGGGTCCGCGGTGCCCCAACAGATGTGGGCCACCGGTTCTTCCCCGCAGGTGTCCCCCGTGGACCACACAGCCTGATACCCGTGAATTACCTCAGGACACCGTAGGTGGTCTCCAAAGGTCTCTCGCAGAACCAAAAGGAACATACCCTGAATGTAAAAAAAATAAACCTGACCTACACATTAAATACATCAATCCCCCCCCCCAACACATACACTACAATAATGTGCAAAATAACTATTATCCCGATAGGGATACTAGATTATCTGCCCATTATTAAACACATTAACTACCATGATAAAATAAATAAAGTTCTACTGACCTCATCAATAAGAAGCCCCCGTCGCCAGCACAATCCTTGTCCTCCGTTGCCAACAAAATACATAGCCAATACATAGCAATAACATTCAGATATCAATTAACCCCTTAATTACCTTATCGGATAATAACCGCAAAGGTAATTAAGGGGTTAAGCCACCTTGGCCCAATACCCACCCTTCACCCATTCATTTGTACAGTGGCTTCATCATGCATATAGATATAGATAGAGAAAGAGAGAGAGAGAGAGAGAGAGAGAGAGAGAGAGAGAGAGAGAGAGAGAGAGAGAGAGAGAGAGAGAGAGAGAGACATATGATGAACCAATATACAAATAAATGTAGAAGGGTTATCAAAAACATGCTCTACTACAAATACCACTTATCCATACAGGCACAGTACAATAAAATCATATTTCCTTAAAAAATACAACGTCATCTTCCAATCAAAATCCTCAAATGCCAATCTAAAGCATCAAATGCCAATCAAAACATTGCATTTACATTGTATACATGATGCATACAATCTATGCACCATGTACACTCTGCTAATGAATGTTAACAATACAATATTTCAAACAAAATACCATTAAATACAAACAAGTATACTTTTAAATTCAAGCAAGTCACCATAAATCAATTAGCATTCATTAATCACATCCCAAAACAATAAAAATACCATCCTGACACGCTGTGCAGCCCGCAGACCAGGCCAGTCCCCTGTACTGAGGTGGGATGTTGAATATACACACCGACAGCAGAGGGAGCGGGTCCGGGATGTGGTTGTAGCATGGCCAGGCCTGGGTTAAGATTCAGAATAGTCGTTGTACTTTCCGAGTTCAGGAGTATAGAGAGTTCCGTAGTTAAATCCGTTTCCATGTCCAAGGGTCTGAGAGGTAAGAATCGTGATGGGTAAGCCGAAGTCGGGAGCCAGGGAGGTAAGTCAGACAAGCCGGTTCAAATCTGTAGGAGTAAAGACAAACAGGAGCACGACACAGTTTCCAGGCTACACAGGAAGCAAGGAGCTTTGCAGAGCAAGGAAGTGAAGGCAAAGCAGGATATTTAAAGCGACAGTGACCAATCCGGACGAGGGGCATGGTGGAGGCATGTCAAGGAGCTGCTAAGGAGTGGCTGAGAGACCAGGAAATAGAAGAGCACAGCTGAAAGTCTGTAACACCAGTGCAGAATCCAAGATGGCGGCGGCAGAGTTCAAGGTATGCACTGGGCGGTGGCATGGGTAGCGACGGGGGGCAGGGGCAGCAGCCGCTGCAGTACTGGTAGTGGGTAAGGAGGGGTCACGCCACAAGGGAGGTGGCCCCCGATTCCTTACACGTCCATACCAATTACACAATTAACTATTGCAATCGTTAAACAGAACAAGTTACCATCAGACACAATATAAGTACATCAAAAAATACAATATACAAAAGCAAGCCTCACCATGACCAAAAAGTACATCTATATAATTAGAAAATACATTACACACACATTTATGCATAGCAGTATAGCCAAAATAATTTTAAATACTGCAAAACAAGCTTTTCAAACAAAATCATTTCTTACCCTGTATGTATATATCGATCTAGACATACATATAGTACATACATACAGTGGCAAGAAATGATCTTTAAAAAAAAAATCACATGTAAAAAAATCATAACATGTACAAGTTAAAAAAAAATACAATTCTTTTGTTCACTTATCATTACTTGACCCACTCACCGACTCCCATTGAACAGCTTACTCTCGAGCCAATCCACCCACAGGAACCCATAAAATAATAAACCATAAAATAATAAACATTAAAATAAAAAACCAAAACAATCCACGGGTCTTCTATTTGTAATCCATTTTCATCTGTATTCTTCTTTCTTGTATCTGCGGCTCGCCTCCGGGGTCTTATTCTCTTCTTCGGCCACGCCCTGGGACATGCCCTGGTCTTCTTTTTCTTCCGGAGGTCCTTCCTCCTCGGCGTCTGCCTTCAAAATGAGATGACATAGGCTTTTATAGGCCTATGACGTCACATTTTCATCATCTGGTTCCCACGACCCTAATTGGGCCGTGAAAACCATGTGATTTTGGGGGGAAAATTAATTTTGATGACGTCATTTAAAGGCAATGATGCCAGCCACTCAGAATGTCTGTGCTTCAATTGCCTTTAAGATGACGTCATGAAAAGAAAGATGGCGGGCCTCACATGGTACGGTAGCCAATCAGAGCGTGGGAAATACATCCCTACTCTGATTGGCTCTAGTACCATGTGACAGGCTTTCAATGACGTCACATCCGTTCTCCCCCAAGCCCCTGTCACATGGTCTACTAGAGCCAATCAGAGTAGGGATGTAGTTCCCACGCTCTGATTGGCTACCGTACCATGTGAGGCCGGCCATCTTTCTTTTCATGACGTCATCTTAAAGGCAATTAAAAAGAGAGAGGCTATAGCAACAAGAGTATCAAAACAGCCTACAAAAGAGCAAAATACTCTGAGCGAAGAGACCTACTTACCAACAAAACCTTTACATATAATCAAAAGGTGATAAGGTTCATTGGCACTTATAATAAGCAATGGCATTTGGCCAAGAATATTTTTTAAAAAACACTGGCACATTCTGCAAGCCGATCAGGACATCAAAGATGTCATCCCTGCCTACCCTTCTATGGTAAGCAAGCGAGCACGCAATCTAAAAGACATCTTAGTCCACAGCCACTTTACCGAGTCACCACTACGCACATGGCTACCACCAAAACCCCAGGGTAGTTTCTCCTGCCAACACTGCAAAGCATGCAAAAATGTCACTACAACGAAAACCTTCCATAACTGGGACAATACTAAAACGTACCAAATAAGGAAGTTCATAAACTGTCAAAGCTTTGTAGTAATCTATCAAGGGGTGTGCAGATGTGGTAAAATCTATATCGGTAAAACTAAAAGACAATTGAAACAACGTGTACTTGAACACCTAGGCACAATCAGAAACAAAACAGACACCCCGGTATCAAGGCATGTCAACAACTGCCATAATGGTGACACAAATTTTATGTCCTTCAGAGGCATAGATCAATTCTCATTGGGCCAAAGGAAAGGGGATATTGACGTGATCCTCTTACAAAAAGAGTCACGTTGGATCTATACCCTGCAAGCACTTTCACCTAAAGGGTTAAATGAAGGTTTCATGTTCAGTCCTTTCTTATAACTATAACCATCCTATAATTGTCATCATGATATGGTTTGGCATTTACTAGTGTCTCACCTCCTACAGTACACTTGCCAGTAAATATAAATTGCAATTCAAGTTTAGGCTAACAACATCACAATAATGACACACAAACCTGACACAGTATTGTTATTATCCATTTATTCATTTGAAATTATCAGTGGTAACAGTTGAGATCCACAAGCAACAATGTGTATGGTTAACATTGTAACCACAGTACTTATTAGACACAACCCACCACCTATTGTCAAAGCACACTGACAGGCTTTAGAGCATTACAAGCTCCTGCACTGACAACCACTAGGGGCACATGTGCAGGCTGAGGGTTACTCTAGGTCATAACCACCAGCGCTATAAATACTCCCAAGCTCTCATGGGATCTCCCCTCTACACTGGCCATGATTAAAGCTGCAGTTCAGTCAATATCCTGCATGTGTGGTTTTTTTTAATAAATCAGTTCTGTACTGTGAGTAAATACTTGTAGCATTTTCTTTTTTTTTAAAAACAACTTTGAAAGACAATTTTTTTATGTATTCTAATGTAACGAGCATTTTTGTTTCTATAGCAACCCTTTAGAAAGGCACAACCCCTTCCTTTAATGTAACAGGCTCTGGCACACCCCTTTGTGAGTCCTGCCCCCACCACAGCCGTGCACGTGCATGAGCACAAATGTATCAGTCATTGCCTGGTCACATGATCTTCCCCCAGAACTGACAGAGCAGCAGCAGAAAAGGAGTAGCTCAGAATTAATTAATTAAACCTTATTCCATTGCACGTGTGTAGTTAATGTTAAATATTAACAACTCATTTAAAATCAAATCTGTATATATAATACTGTAAACAATATGTATATTTAATTTTGTGTGTATGTGAATGTGTACAATTCAATGTGTTATTAAAATTAATAATGGCTTGTTCTTGTATAG
>NC_134483.1:276462190-276472190 GCF_040206685.1 Ascaphus truei
TCCATCTCCCCTCCGAAACAAGCCACACCACCTACCAATTGAATCCCCCTCCTCGTCTGGACTTGAAGACCCTTCCAGCCAGTTGAAGCACCGGCCGGTTGAAGCGCGGGCCGATTGATGCCCCCCCCACGGGCTGGTTGAAGGCTCCCCCCTCCAGCTGGTTGAAGCCTCCCCCGTGGGCTGATGAAAGTCCCCTTGCTGACCGATCGAAGGCCCCCACCGCGGACCGGTTGAAGAGAGGTACCATAATTCATTTTAGTCGCATACTGTACTTTACCCCTCAGGCCCATACTTAACCCCTCCAGACACATACTTAACCCCCCAGGCACATACCTAACCCCCCCAGGCACATACCTAACCCCCCAGGGCCATACCTAACCCCCACAGGGCCATACCTAACCCCCACAGGGCAATACATAGCACCCCAGGCCCATACTTAACACCCCCTCCTAGGCACATACTTAACACCCCCTCCTAGGCCCATACTTTACCCCCCTGGCCCATACTTAACCCCTAACCCCCCCCCCAGGTACATGCTTAACCCCTAACCCCCCAGGCACATGCTTGACCCCTAAACCCCCAGGCACATGCTTAACCCCCTCCCTCTGGCCCATACTGAATCCCCTCAGGCTTTTTGTCACATTGGATATCTTTGTCTTTTGTTGAAAATATTAAATTAAACAGATACATTGTAATGTTTTTTCTGTATTACAATAAGAAGAAAACAAATAATTAAAATTTGCGCTCTAAAAATGTTTTTCCGTGGTAGGTGCGGGGTGGGGGGGGGGGGTGGGTGGTTGTTATGCCTGCTCCTTTCATTTATTCTTGGCCCCATGATTTCTGTTGTGGCCCTGGATTCATGCCAACACTGTTTACATGTAAGTGCATACAGTAAAGTAAACCAATGCTATTGATCAACTTTTTAACATACTGTATTGCACTATATATTTATTATTGTATATACTACATTAGAGATTGCACTCCAGATGACCCAAAATCCTACTGTGACATTGGTAGGGCGAAAAAAATAATAATACACCAAATGACATTAATAAAAAATGAATATTATAATGATGTGTATCTAATTGTGTCACCATTGATGCTGTATTATTCATTCTACCTCTTCCCATTCTCTCTATCCCTCTTCCCATTCTCTCTATCCCTCCCCCCATTCTCTCTCCCTTCCGTCCCCCATTCTCTCTCCCTTCCCTCCCCCATTCTCCCTCTCCCTTCCCACCCCCCATTTTCTCCTTTTCCTTCCCTTCCCACCCAATCTCTCCCTTCCTTTCCCCCATTCTCTTCCTTCCCATACCCATTCTCTCCCTTCCCATACCCATTCTCTCCCCCAATTCCCCCATTCTCTCCCCCCATTCCCCCATTCCCTCTCTCTTCCTCTGCTCCTCCATCATCTCTCTCTCAATCCCCTCCTCTATTCGCTCTCCCCCCAATTCTCTCCCCCTCCCTCATCCATTCTCTCTCTCCACCCTCCTCCATTCTCTCTAACCCCCCCATTCTCTCTCTGACCTGCACAGACTCAAAGCCACTGACCTGCACAGACAGACACAGACATGCACAGACAGACACAGACAGACCAGCACAGACACACAGCCGCTGACCAGCACAGACACTCAAACAGCCACTGACCTGCAGACAGACCCACAAAGACACTGACCTGCACAGACAGACCTGCACAGACACACACACAGCCACTGATCTGCACAGACACACACACAGACACTGATCTGCACAGACACATACACAGCCACTGATCTGCACAGACACACACAGCCACTGACCTTCACACGCTGACCTGCATAGATACACACATAGCCACTGGCTTGCACACACTTACCTGCACAGACACTCACACAGCCACTGACATGCCAAGACACACACACACAGACTGACAGACACACACACTGACTGACACACACACTGACTGACACACACACACACACTTACTGACACACACACACACTGACTGACACACACAGAGCCACTGACTGACACACACACACACACACACAGCCACTGACTGACACTGTGGCAGGACGGCCTCGCGGCAGGGTCAGTAAGACGCTAGACACGGTGGGAAACGTTCAACCATAGTGGTTTATTAGCCACAACCAAAATAAATACGGGTGCACTGTCCTTTAAGAAACTACTTTCTTGCAAATTAAAGCCTAGTCCCGTTAGGGACACTAACTCACTTCTTGAGCCCTTACTAACAGGACAGCCAGCTAATCTGGTCATGCCCAAAACATGCTACACAAACGATAACCAATAAGCATAATAAGAATAAAGTCTTATCTGTTTCAGCTCCAAACAGCAAACAGGAACACGGTTCCGGGGAGCAGGCTGTGTCCAGCCTCGCAGCAATGTTTATATTTATCCTGGGTTGGGGTCCCAGCTGGTCCCAGCAGCAAAGCTCCTCGCAGGACTGGGGACCAGAGCAGCAGCAGCTGCTACGGCTTCCAAGCCGGGAGAGTTCTCTCCACCTTCCTGTGGAAAAACAAGCTCACCTTGTGTGAGCAACTTCCTGCTTTTTAAAGCACTTGTTTCACTGATAGTTCAGCCCCTGTTTAATCAGTCTTCAGCTGTGCTTTCTCTGTCTGAGGAGATTAACACTCAGTGATCTGGCTGCAGCATCTGTCCATTCACTGTCACAGCCTACTGAGTCAGTGACTCTGTCACAACACATACACACACACACACACACACAGCCACTGACTGACACATACACACACACACACAGCCACTGACTGAATCACACCAAGACTGACTGACACACACACACAAGCTCTAAGGAGCAGCCGCAGGGGGGGGGGGGTGTCCTAATGTGTCCTACCTTTCATTGTGGTGCATGGGGGGGGGGAGCTATCTTGGGCCCTGGCAGCAGGCACCTCACTTCCAGCTCTCCCTGCTAAGGCTCTGCTGTCACTAACCCCAACCCCACCCTCTGCAGCTATCCCTGCCCCCAACCTCTGCAATCAGACCAGCCTCTGCTCTGTTCCTTCTCTCCTCTCCGCCAACATTCTCTGCTCTCTGCTGCCCCCCCTGCTCTGATGGTCAAAACCGGGACAGCCACAAAAACCCGGGACATTTTAAAGAATGCAGGGCAGCCGGGAGTGACATTAAAAACCGGGACTGTCCCGGCTAAACTGGGACATCTGGACAACCTAGACGTTGGGCAACTAACTTTGTATCCTTTTCGCAGCAGATGCTAAGTACCGAACAGCAAGAGTTGGTATGGAAAAAAGTATTGTATATCGCTAGTTGTTATATGTCAATGATGATTGCATAATTCAACTAGGAAAAGATGTCTGACTGCTTTAATTTTTTTGTAACATCATTATATGCTAATATGTAAATAGTGGGTTTTTTTGTATTACTCACCGCTCCTACCCAACTTTTGGTGCTCATTGCAATTTGTTATTACAGCTCAACCCCCTTATAACATTGTGCTTGGGTCCAAAGAATCACATTGCGTTATAAGCGGATCGCGTTAGAAATAATGTATAATTGTATGCATTGTACAATAAAGTATTTAAGATACCAATAATTGTGTTGTAAAGTATTCATAAATACGAAAATTGGGAGCCACGCTTGCATCGCGTTATAAGTGGATTCGCGTTGTAACGGATCGCTTTGTAAAGGGGTTGAGCTGTACTATCACCCCTGTTTTATCACTGCCACTTTATTTTTGCAAAAGTAATGTATCTATTTTTCTGAGGAAATTGCAGCTATACCATATATTCATTTTATAACGGATATCAAAAAAAGTTATTTTATTAAACCCCCATACAGATTAGACATGAAAGTTGTTGTACGTGAACATCTGCTATCCTCAGTCATTGCTTGTCTTCATACACAATTATGGTTTGTGTGCACATTAATGTATATGATCATTAAGGAAGTTGTGAACTAATATATTGGAGCATTATATAACTACTGTATGGTATTTAAAAGCATTAAATTGACATGTTTTTCTAGGTATACAAGCCAGAGTTTATCATTTTTGCCTACAGAATATCGACTAATTCACGCAAATAACACATTTAGTTTTAGGCAAGTTGGCAGTGATGTGTCTGTTTTGTCTGTCCGCCAGCTGTACTGTCTACAAAACAGAAACTTGAGCCATCTGGCACATGCATTTGATCTGTCTGTAAAACAGAGAAAAGGAAAACATTTTTATAAAGTCTCTTTTTTGTTTTCTGCTCAAAACTAATGTGATTTAAAAAAAAAAATTCCTTAGTGTAATATATTGACGTAAATAACTGACATTAGAAAGCATTTCAGGAAATTATTATAACATTTTCGGAAATAAATAAACATGTATTAAATTATTTTTAAGAACTTGGGAACCATACATGTTTGTATGCAGGGGAGTAAAATGTGAACTGTATTTCATTTTTTGTTTACCTGAGTAGATGAAGGTTGTGATAACTTTTAGTGGACCAAAATATAGCTTTCCAAGATATAATTCTACATTTTAAGAACTCACACATTTTTTTCACATACTGCATACAATGTTGACAAAACACCTGCACTTATGGAGAAGGTACAATATGCTTGCAATGAATGTGTAATTCGTGTACTACTTCCTAGAATGCCATATATTTGGTGAATGATCGTATTTCCACATTACTGTTGGAAATACGATCATTCACCCAGTAGCCCGAGGGGTCACACTTGATTCCTCTCTCACATTCTCCTCTCACATTCAAAACGTTTCTAAACCTTGTCGCTTTTTCCTCCGCAATATCACAAAGATACGCCCTTTCCTCTGTTACTCGACTGCTAAAACTCTGACTCAGGCCCTCATTCTCTCCCGTCTCGATTACTGCAACCTCTTGCTGTCCGGCCTTCCTGCCTCTCACCTGTCTCCCCTACAATCTATCCTAAACGCTGCTGCCAGAATCACTGTACTCTTTCCTAAATCTGTCTCAATGTCTCAACTCCTGAAATCCCTCTCCTGGCTTCCGATCAAATCCTGCATCTCACACTCAATTCTCCTCCTCACTTTTAAAGCTTTAAACTCTTCTGCCCCTCCTTACATCTCAGCCCTAATTTCTCATTATGCACCATCCCGACTCTTGCGTTCTTCTCAAGGACGTCTTCTTTCTACCCCCTTTGTATCTAAAGCCCTCTCCCGACTTAAATCTTTCTCACTGACTGCCCTGCACCTCTGGAATGCCCTTCCCCTCAGTACCCGACTAGCACCCTCTCTATCCACCTTTAAGACCCACCTTAAGACACATTTGCTTAAAGAAGCATATGAATAGCACTGTGGATAATCCTGGACACATGATACATAAAGCTTGGCACCCTGCAGACGCACTTACCAGAATTCCCTCCTACTGTCTCTATACGTTCCCCTACCTACCAATTAGATTGTAAGCTCCTCGGAGCAGGGACTCCTCTTCCTTAATGTTACTTTTATGTCTGAAACACTTATTCCATGACCTGTTATTTATATTATTTGTTATTTATATGATTATCACTTGTATTACTACTGTGAAGCACCATGTACATTATGGCGCTATATAAATAAAGACATACAATACAATACAATTTAAATGTATTGGCCTTATTATTTAGCATGTATTTATTATGCACTGGTCACTTCATAATTAAGATAATATCTATTGCCAATACCATTTGCAAAGCACAGACATCTGCAGAAAACCAGAAAGAACACTTACCTTGATACTACAATTTTATTTTCGCTCAGTAGTCCCACTTTATACGGACCATCTAAGAGTTCGTAATACTTTATTTTATCAAATGGGGTTTCACACATGCAAGTGTCCTGTACTCAAGGACCCAGGATATTCACTCTAGGCAGCTTATGTAAGAGACTACTTAGTACAAATAGGGATCATGTTTGTTGTGTATGGGGATGTCCAATTACATTTTTGATCTTTGTTTTAACTTTACTTGTAACATTATGCCAATGGTATTATTTTTGCAGTCAAGATCTCTACATATAAAGTTACATCCTAATATGTTGAAGGCCCCTCTGGTAACAAATGAGTTAAGATCATTTTAGAACAGTTTCCAAACAATTCTGCTTAAAAAAATAAGTGCAAACTTGCTCACGGAACAAATTGTTAAAATAGAAGTGAAGAGAGTACTGTAATAAAAAACAAACAGAGGGGTTATATGAAAGGCCTTGGGAAGCAAAACAGACTGCTCTTATCGGCTACAGTATAAAATGTCCCAGCTTAATTTTCTAATGCCGTTGAATCAGCAGTATTTTACCAAGCACAAAAGACTTCCCATAATAACATCGGAGATTGTTTAATCTTCTGGAGGAAGCATAGGAAGCATAGGAAGCACAAGAGGATGTTGACACATTCCTGTTTAGTTCAGAATCAATACCCTGCCCCAACAGGCATTTTTATTCAGATAATGTTCTTTTCATATTTCACTCATCTTTGCTGTAACATAAATGTAACTGTCAACCCTGAAGAGTTTAGATAAATGATATTTAGAGGACAACAAAAAGGGTACATTTAATGGGATTTTAAGAGTGAGGCTCCCTGTGTAATTGTATATATTTAAGTAATGTAGCTATGCAAAAGAAAATAAATGTTTTTATATTAAGATCATTTTTCCTTTCAGTAACATCCCTAAAAACAGAACACATGGCAATGGAGTGTTTCCTTCATCTTTGGCCTATCCCTTCCATGCTAGAGAACAAACAGGAAAAACCTGGGGGACAATCACTTTGCCTGTTGACACACTCAACACATCGTGATATCGTTCAAAAGGGAAAAGCTAAAGCAAGTTAAATCCCATTAAGTTTCCAATTCATGTTTAGAAACTAACTTATTATTTTAAATATTTTTTTTAATTTAAATAATTATTGTGACGGTAAGGATAGCCGGCCTTCATAATAAAGGTCGAGCCCTGTACCATGTAGAAGAATTTTGTGATATTTTTTATTAACATGTATTGTATTGTACTGCTGCGGCCAAGTTTATTCGAGCATTTGCCCGTTCTTGGCCGCAGCAGTAGCCTGGCACGCGCCCGAGAGTGACGGGCGCGCGCCGAAGCAGCGGAAGAGCGCCCTCCGATCGGGGCGCTCTCCCTACCGCTGCCGGGTCCGCCGGGTCCCCAGGAACCCCCTGCCGCTGTCCCGCGATTGCAGGGACACCAGGGCTCCCTCGATCGCCCCTGGACGCGCGTGCAGGGGGCGCACGCTCCCGAAGACGCGTGACCGCGCGTCTATGACGCGCGGCACGCCGAGGGGCGGCCACTAGCAAGCCGGGAAATCTCCCGGCTTGCGGATCTGGCCGCAGTGTGATTAAGTGTGTCGGTAGTGTATGTCTTTATTTATATAGCGCCATTAATGTACATAGCGCTTCACAGTAGTAATACATGTGGTAATCGAATAAATAACAGATAATATAAATAACAGAGCATGGGAATAAGTGCTTTAGACAAACATAACATTAAGGAAGAGGAGTCCCTGCCCAGAGGAGCTTACAATCTAATTGGTAGGTAGGGAGAACGTACAGAGACAGGAGGAGGGAGTTCTGGTAAGTGCGTCTGCAGGGGGCCAAGCTTTATGTATCATGTGTTCAGAATGTTCACAGTCCTATTCGTATGCTTCTTTAAGCAAGTGTGTCTTAAGGTGGGTCTTAAAGGTGGATAGAGAGGGTGCTAGTCGGGTACTGAGGGGAAGGGCATTCCAGAGGTGTGGGGCAGTCAGTGAAAAAGGTTTAAGGCGGGAGAGGGCTTTAGTTAAAAAGGGGGTAGAAAGAAGACATCCTTGAGCAGAACGCAAGAGTCGGGGTGGTGCATAGCGAGAAATTAGGGCTGAGATGTAAGGAGGGGCAGAAGAGTGTAAAGCTTTAAAAGTGAGGAGAAGAATGGAGTGTGAGATGCGGGATTTGATTGGAAGCCAGGAGAGGGATTTCAGGTGGGGAGATGCTGAGACAGATCTAGGAAAGAGTAGAGTGATTCTGGCAGCAGCATTTAGGATAGATTGTAGGGGAGACAGGTGAGAGGCAGGAAGGCCGGACAGCAGGAGGTTACAGTAATCAAGATGGGAGAGAATGAGGGCCTGAGTCAGAGTTTTAGCAGTCGAGCAACAGAGGAAAGGGCGTATCTTTGTTATATTGCGGAGGAAAAAGCGACAAGTTTTAGAAATGTTTTGAATGTGAGGGGCGAATGTGAGAGAGGAGTCGAGTGTGACCCCTAGGCAGCGTGCTTGGGCTACTGAGTGGATGATTGTAGTTCCAACAGTAATGTGGAAGGAGGTAGTAGGGCCAGGTTTGGGAGGAAGTATGAGGAGCTCTGTTTTAGCCATGTTGAGTTTAAGGCGACGGAGGGCCATCCAGGATGATATAGCAGAGAGACATTCAGAAACTTTGGTCTGTATAGCAGGTGTAAGGTCAGGTGTTGAAAAGTATATTTGTGTGTCGTCAGCATAGAGGTGATATTTAAACCCAAAAGATGTTATTAGGTCACCTAGAGAGAGTGTGTACAGAGAAAAGAGAAGAGGTCCCAGGACAGAGCCCTGGGGTACCCCCACAGAGAGATCAATAGAGGAGGAGGAGGTGTTAGCAGAAGAGACACTGAAAGTACGATGGGAGAGGTAGGATGAGATCCAGGATAGAGCTTTGTTCCGAATACCAAGAGTATAGAGAATGTGAAGGAGAAGAGGCTGGTCCACGGTGTCAAATGCTGCAGAGAGGTCGAGTAATATGAGCAGAGTGTAATGACCTCTGTCTTTGGCAGCATGGAGGTCGTCAGTTATTTTAGTGAGGGCTGTTTCCGTGGAGTGAGCAGTGCGGAAGCCAGATTGTAGAGGGTCTAGGAGAGAATAGGTGTTGAGAAAATGGAGCAAGCGAGAGAATACAAGACGTTCAAGGAGTTTAGAGGCAAAAGGCAGGAGGGAGACAGGTCGATAGTTAGAAAGACAGGTAGGGTCAAGCTTGCTGTTTTTGAGTAATGGTATGACTGTTGCATGTTTGAAGGAGGATAGAAAGGTTCCAGAGGAGAGGGAGGAGTTAAAAATGTGTGTGAGCGTAGAGATTATAGTAGGAGCAAGAGGTTTTAGGAGATGGGAGGGAATGGGATCAAGAGGGCAAGTGGTAGAGGGAGAAGTGGTGATCAACAGCGACACATCCTCCTCTGAGACAGTGGAAAAAGAGTCAAGGAACGCAGGAGGAGAGTTAGGAAGAGGTGTAGGATGGGAAGAAGAAACAGAGGGGATGTTCTGACGTATGGATTCCACCTTTTCCTTAAAATAGTCAGCAAAGTCCTGAGCGGAGATGGAGGAAGGAGAGGCAGCTGAGGGTGGTTTGAGTAGAGTATCAAAGACAGAGAACAGTCGGCATGGGTTAGACTTGTGCACGTTGATTAGTGCAGAAAAGTAGGCTTGTTTAGCTTGCGAGAGGGCAGAGTTGAAACAGGATATCATAAATTTGTAGTGAAGGAAGTCTGCGAGAGTGTGAGACTTCCTCCAGAGGCATTCAGAGGAACGAGTGGAGGAACGCAGCATGCGTGTGTGGGAATTTAGCCAGGGTCTAGTGTTAGAAGGGTGAGTGCGGCAGAGAGAAAGTGGGGCATGTAGATCAAGAGAGGAGGACAAGACAGAGTTGTAGTTCCTGACCAGGTTGTCGGGGTCTGTAGCAGAGCTGAGAGAGGAGAGGGAGGAGCATAAAGTGGACTCAAAGTCAGGTAAGTGAATAGAGCGCAGGTTTCTGCAGAACCGGGGTGTAGATGGAGGTGGAGAAGGGGAGAAGCAAGATAGAGAGAATGAGATGAGATGATGGTCAGAGAGAGGAAAAGGGGAAATGGAGAAATCGGAGAGAGAGAAGTTCTTAGTGAAAATCAGGTCTAAGTAGTGGCCATCCTTGTGGGTGCTGGCTGCAGTCCACTGTTGAAGGCCAAAAGAAGAGGTTAGAGAAAGAAAGCGGGTAGCCCAAGGGAAAGAGGGGTCATCAATGTGGCAATTGAAGTCCCCAAGGAGAAGAACAGGGGA
>NC_134483.1:276477190-276485619 GCF_040206685.1 Ascaphus truei
TAGATAATGGTCACTTGTGACCCTTTGTCCAGCAAGGCTGAGGAGTAGATGCCATCCAGCAAGAGGACGTCCATCGATACCGACGAGTGCGATGGGAACTTTCTTCCTCACGAGCGGAATGCGGTTTAACCTGGCGAATTCAAGGTCCACGAAGTATCCTCCAGCTCCTGAGTCAATGAAAGCGGCGGTAGAAGTCTGGAACTTATCGCTTGAAAGGGAGACTGGAAATGTAAGTTTCTTAGGGAGTTCACCTTTATGGAGGGGGCGTGGAGACATTACACCCAGAGAGAGCCCCTCTGTACTCACTGGGTGTTCCCGTTTCCCGGACGCAGTGGACACTCCCGAACCAGATGCTCCATGGATCCGCAGTAGAAACACAATCCCCCGGCGTGGCGGAACTGCCGTATCGGTGGGCGGATGCGTTGTACCTCCAATTGCATTGGCTCTGGCAACTCCAGTGCAGGACGAAGAGGTGTGGTAGCACTTGGGAGAGCAGGAGTGCTGCTGGGAGTACTGGTGAAAGGAACTTGAAAGTTATGGAAGCGAGTGCGCTGACGCTCTGAGCGGCGTACCTGGATACGTTGATCAACTCGGATGGCCAAATCAATGAGGACCTCCAATTGATCCGGCCTGGATTGGCGAGAGAGTTCATCCTTGATGAGATCTGCCAGGCCTTGCCAGAATACGGAGACGAGGGCCTCTTGACCCCAGTTAGTCTCGGCTGCTACAGTCCGGAATTCCACAGCATACTGTGTCACCATTCGCCGTCCCTGAGTGATCTGAAGAGAAACAGATGCCATCTCCTGACGAGCGGGGAATCGAATACTTGTTGGAACTTGGCTTTAAATGCCGGGTAATCTTGGGTAAGGTCAGAACGTCGCTCCCAAACCGGGGAAGCCCAAGCCAGGGCGCTGCCAGTGAGGAGGTTATAAATGTAGGCTACCTTCTTGCGACCAGTATTGTAGAGATGGGGGGCCATTTCAAACTGCACCTCACACTGGTTTAGGAAACCACTACATTCTTGAGGTTCATCTGCATAAGGTTTGGGGGGTGGACTCTTTACATCGGAGCTGCTAACTGCACTTGCGGAGTGGGGGTCTACAACTGGCGAGGTCGCGGTCGGTACTCGGGCTGAGAGTACTGCGACCTGGCGTGTGAGTGCCACAATTTGATCCGCCATGGCCTGATTTTGCTGAAGCAGATTGGAGAGAAACTGTTTTAGTTCGGTCTGGTATGCGTCTTGTGGGCTCAACATAATGTTACGCCGGTGCTGCCCGCAGACCAGACCCGTCCCCTGAGCTGAAGGGCGAAGTGGTAATACACGCACCCGCAGCAAAGGGAGCGTGTCCGGAGTGTGGTATAAAGTGTTGCCAGGCCAGGTGTAGAAATGTAGACAATACTTACCAGTACCAGTTGAAGAGATAGAGTGAAGAATGCCTTGCCGAGGTCAGGGAGTGGAGAGTGGAGGTAGGTTGTAGTCCAAGCCGTGATCAAGGGGTAACCAGAGTGTGCGTTGTCCAAGGAGTGCCAAGATCGAGAGCCAGGGGTGGTAGTCGTACGAACCATGTCAGAACCTGAGAAAACACTAAGAGAGTCCAGGAGTACTTCCCTACAGAGACTATGTCGAGCAAAGACTGAGAGCAGAGAGGAGCTAGATAAAGCAGGGAGATCCAATCAGAAACGGAGGCGGGACAGGAAGAGCTACAGGGAGACACTGCAGATTGGTGCAGGCATAACAAGCCAGGTGAGTCTTGTTGGTAACCTGAGTATGCCCGTGCAGCGTGCTCGGGCGGAGCCTGAGGTCCGGGGGAAAGGAAGAAGAGTGTGCAGAACGAGCGCGCTCCGTAACGCGTGTACGCGCTTGGACCGCCCCAGAGGAGGGTGCAGGTGTGCGCGCGGGAGGACGTGGGCACGCCCGGCGCTGAGCAGAGGAATCGCAGAGGGGAGTGAACCCGCGACGGCGGCAGGGGCGGGGAGCCACGGAGACCGGTAAGGTAGGGCTGAGTTGTGTGTCCAGGGGCTCCCTGTGAGAAGAGAGTGCTCTGTGTGGGGAGCGCGGAGAATGCCGATTCCTGACATTCAGCTGATGCCAGACCATTTCGATCGGATTGAAGTCTGGCGATCTGTCATTGGAGGGGGAAAAAAAGGACAATTAGTTTAAGAGATTCAGTAAACAGTAAAAAAATGAGACACGATTACCGCACTTACTCCGCTGGCGTCTTCACCCAGTTGATACCACGCTCAATGATATGCGCTGTTGACGCGGTGTGCTTCGGATCGTTGTCCTAGGAGAAACGGTGACCATCTGGGAACTCACGTGTGATGTATTCCACAATCTCAGGCATAATTTTGTCTGGGAAGAAAGCTTTATTCAAGATTCCTATAACAAGAAAAGAAAAGTGCTCAAAAAACTGCACACTTGTACAGTGCGTAAGGCAAAAGCGTGTGACATACATTTTACTGTACCTTCAAAGATGACGATGCATCCTGGTCCACGCCTAGAGATGGCACCCCACACATGCATCTTTATTGGGTGTTTTGGACGCGACTTCATAGAGATGCAACCTTTTTTGTTGAATGCAAAGGCGGCAAATCTCTCCAGCGAAACAGTAGACTCGTCAGTGAAGTTGCAATCCTTTCTCCACTGTCGATCCATGCCTGGGCCTGGACCACTCTCTTGATCTTGTTAACGTCCCTTATCATGGCGTACGCTCTGTAATGACAAGGAATAAATCATTTTAGAGGTACAGTACAGTTTCTTAAACAACACTTTTACCTCCTGTACTGTCCAGTACTAACCTCACACGTCCATATTTCCATCCAATTCTGCGTCTCATCTTCTTTATGCTGGTCTCGGATACAGTGAGATTGTGATTTTCCTGCAAGTGTATTTGACCCTTAATGCGCTCTTCTCATCATTCTCCTCACTTATTTTGTCGACCAGAAGAGTTGTCTCCCTACAATGTACAGAAAAACAAAAATCCGGTAAGTTACTGTACAGTGCAGTAGGCCACAAGCACAGCACATCATTTGCAGTAAAAATAGTATACAATGAGATAGATCTACACAATATATTGTTCTATTAATATGCAGCAATATAAACAATATATATACTGTTATAAAAATATACAGAAATAACTATAAAATTAGATAGATCTACACAATATATTGTTCTATTAATATGCAGCAATATAAACAATATATATACTGTTGTTATAAAAATATACAGAAATAACTATAAAATGACTATTAATATGCAGCAATATTAATATGCAGCAATATTAACAATAATAGATATACTGTATTATATAGTTATATAAATATACTTACGCGTTAGTTACCGTTGGTGTCCTCGTGCGTTGTCTGGTTTTTCCGTGTGCATGATAGCACACGGTGGTTGCTGGCACAACGAGGCCAGAAGCAGCTAACCAGCGTTGGATATCTGCAATTCGGTGTCCGCTCGTGTACATCTCCTTAATTCTCATGCTGAGCTCCTTTGAAATCTTTTTAACAGGCATTTCTGCAAGTAGAAAGAAATACAAACACAAGAATGTATATTCGATGTTTAGTCGATGTGTATTCAATGTGCAGTGAATCCACAAAATGGATGGTGTATTTATACATTAATGACTCACATTAGAGTACGCCCACTTTCAACACCTGTACCTCCTCGCCATGCATAAAAGGTTACACACTTTGCATAGCCCACCATTCGATGATCTTTATCTGAACTTGCCCTTGTTCAGATACTGCATTGTGCCATCTGCTTCCATGGATCAACCCCGATTCTACGGACGCAAGAAGCCACTCGCCTCTGCCGTGCCTGTCACGCAGAAAAAGCAAAAGGCAGGAGCCGTTCCCAAGACAAGGCCAAAGCGACAGGCTAAGGCCAATAAAGAAAACCTTCTGCTGACCCCAAAGGCTAAGGGTTTTAATACACGTAAGCCTTATTATGTCAAGAAGAAATACAGTGATATACACTCAACGCAAAAAAAATGGCAGCCAACCCATCGAACCCACAGACCCCTTCCTCCAATACACTTCGATGACTCTGCCGCCGCTCTCCCTGAAATTTACAGCCCATCTTCTCCACTACTCGTCTACGATGCTGCCGCCACTCTCTCGGAAACCCACAGGCCATCTTCGCCACTGCTCTTCGACGCCGCTGCCGCTGGTGCCCCTGAAATCCACGGGTCACTTTCTCCTTTGCGCTTAGACGACTCTGCCGCTTCTCGCCTGAAAATCCACAGGTCACTTTCTCCATCCCTCTACGACGACGCTGCTGCTTCTCCTCTCCCGGAAATCCACAGGTTACCTCCTCCACCCTTCTTCGGCGATGCTGCCGCTTCTCTCCATGGAACCCCCATCTCATCCTCCGTAGCACCCATCCACCCAGATGTCCACAGCACGCCATGCACAAGAACCAGCTCTTTAGACCGCATGCTGAATGGATTAAGTGTGGATATCCCCGGGAACTCTACTGTGCTGGTGAAGATAGATCTGCTTCTGGAGACCATGCTAATATGGATCAATGGATGGAGAAGATGGATCAATGGATGTAGAAGATGGATCAACGGATGGAGAAGATAGAGACTGACATAGCGGGGATACATAATTTGCTCGGTGTTCATGCCCCTGTATCCCCGACGCCGGAGCAGGAGGGTGGCATGGATGTGATGAATGGGACCTTCGACCACCTTCCATCAGCAAGCGCACCCCCTCCACCAGAAGAATTTGTGTACATGTATGCCGTTGAGGAGGAGGATAACATGACAACCCCGTCAAGACCACGCCAGGAGACAACACTGCGACCTATACAGGAGGAAAGCTTCCTCCCAGACAACCTACCCTCGCCCGCCGCCACAAGCACACCCGCTCACAGAAGAACACCCGCTTCCAGAACCCAACCTACATTCGCTTGCATCGATACGGTGCCTGACATCATCCTGCGCGAGCTGCCACCGGCACTCAGGGAGAAGTATAGGATGATGAGTGCTGGTGTACCCCACAAGTATGCCTTGTTAATTTTTAAGCACCACGTGTCCTACTTGGCGTACTGTGAGTGGGCCTACAAAGTGAACTAGGAAGGAAATCGCAAAAAAAAAAGGCGCTTCTGATAATTTATGAAAGACAATTTTGGAGGAATTGCGGCACTTTTTTCAATTACAGATCCTTTAATGAAAAGCGTTCAAGACTGCATTAATGGCATTTTGCACCACACAAGGCATCGCCCTGGAAGGACAATCTGATGGGGTACGCATTTGCGTGAGTGTTCAACTGTTGTTTATTTTTTGTAAATGTTTTGTTCCAGTCCCCGAGGGCCGCCAACAGGCCCGGTTTTCAAGGTTATCCTAAAAACCGGGCCTGTTTGCGGCCCTCGAGGACTGGAGTTGTGCAGGCCTGACTGACTGTTCTGTACCACCATCCTACTGTAAATGTTTTTGACTTGCTGTAATTTAATAAAGGAGATGTTGCGCTGTTTCAATTTTCTGAATAAAGAATTTTTTTTAAATAACATCATACTGTTGTGCTGTACTGTAAATGTTTTGACTTGCTGTACTTAAATAAAGGAGATTTTGCGTGTTTTAACTTGTATTAATAAATAAATGTTTTTACTTACACAAGACCTGCACAATTCCAGTCCTCGAGGGCCGCCAACAGGCCAGGTTTTCAAGGGACTTAGAAGAATTTTGTGATATTTTTTATTAACATGGTTTATAAGGGTATATATATATATATATATATACTGAATATATATATATATACAGTGTTCGACAAATCACCCAAAAATCTACTCGCCACAACCAAAAATCTACTCGCCACCTAGTCCCGCCCCCAACCCCGCCCCTAGTCCCGCCCCCAACCCTAGTCCGGCCCCCACCTCGCTTTAAAATAAAATATATAAATAAAATACATTTAATAAATTCCTAGTCAGAACAACATTCGTTTTTGACATAAATGTATTTATTGTATTACATTATACTACAATTCGTCCTGGTTACGTGTGTGTGTGTGTAAATGTCGGATCTAGAAATAAAAGCTTGGTGTGAATGACTAGTTTCCTGAACCCCTTAAGTGTCTGGACGTCCCCGCTTCACAATATCTAAAACAGCAATCCCGCCTGGGATCTTACCTGATCCGCAGTCCCTCAATGTCCAGGTACTCTCATTCACCCAATGTTATACATTGGAGGGGGGGTGTTCCTTACCTGTCTTCTGTGTTAGGGGGGTTCCGATGTCTTCCGTGTGAAGCTTGAGTCAGATCTGGAAGAAAGCAGTATAGGTTATTTCGGTGTAGTATAGGGCAGTTAAGATATATAGGGTAAATAAGAGATCCAGAGTGTGAGAGTGTGGGGGAGAGAGAGAGGGAGATGTGGGGGGAGAGAGAGAGGGAGAGTGTGGGGGGGGGAGAGAGAGGGAGAGTGTGGGGGAGAGAGAGAGGGAGAGTGTGGGGGAGAGAGAGAGGGAGAGTGTGGGAGGAGAGAGAGAGGGAGAGTGTGGGGGGGAGAAAGAGAGGGAGAGTGTGGGGGGAGAGTGTGGGGGGAGAGAGAGGGGGAGAGTGTGGGGGGGATAGAGAGAGGGAGAGTGTGGGGGGGGGAGAGTGTGTGGGGGGGAGAGAGAGAGGGAGAGTGTGGGGGGGAGAGAGAGGGAGAGTGTGGGGGGGAGAGAGAGAGGGAGAGTGTGGGGGGGAGAGAGAGAGGGAGAGTGTGGGGGGAGAGTGTGGGGGGGAGAGTGTGGGGTGGAGAGAGAGGGGGAGAGTGTGGGGGAGAGAGACAGAGAGAGTGTGGGGGGGAGAGAGAGGGGGGAGAGAGAGGGAGGGAGAGTGTGGGGGGGAGAAAAAGAGGGAGAGTGTGGGGGGAGAGAGAGGGGGGAGAGTGTGGGGGGTAGAGAGAGAGGGAGAGTGTGGGGGTTAGAGAGAGGGAGAGTGTGGGGGTTAGAGAGACGGAGAGTGTGGGGGGAGAGAGAGAGGGAGAGTGTGGGGGGAGAGAGAGGGGGAGAGTGTGGGGGGAGAGAGGGTGAGAGTGTGGGGGGAGAGAGAGGGAGAGTGTGGGGGGAAAGAGAGAGAGGGAGAGTGTGGGGGGGAGAGAGAGAGAGGGAGAGTGTGGGGGGAGAGAGACAGAGAGAGTGTGGGGGGGGAGAGAGAGAGGGAGAGTGTGGGGGGAGAGAGAGGGAGAGTGTGGGGGGGAGAGAGAGGGGGAGAGTGTGGGGAGAGAGAGAGGGAGAGTGTGGGGGGAGAGAGAGGGGGAGAGTGTGGGGGGGAGAGAGAGGGAGAGAGTGTGGGGGGAGAGAGAGGGAGAGTGTGGGGGGAAAGAGAGAGAGGGAGAGTGTGGGGGGGAGAGAGAGAGAGGTAGAGTGTGGGGGGAGAGAGACAGAGAGAGTGTGGGGGGGAGAGAGAGGGGGGAGAGAGAGGGAGGGAGAGTGTGGGGGGGAGAAAAAGAGGGAGAGTGTGGGGGGAGAGAGAGGGGGAGAGTGTGGGGGGTAGAGAGAGAGGGAGAGTGTGGGGGTTAGAGAGAGGGAGAGTGTGGGGGTTAGAGAGACGGAGAGTGTGGGGGGGAGAGAGAGAGGGAGAGTGTGGGGGGGAGAGAGAGGGGGAGAGTGTGGGGGGGAGAGAGAGGGAGAGAGTGTGGGGGGAGAGAGAGGGAGAGTGTGGGGGGAAAGAGAGAGAGGGAGAGTGTGGGGGGGAGAGAGAGAGGGAGAGTGTGGGGGGGAGAGAGACAGAGAGAGTGTGGGGGGAGAGAGAGAGGGAGAGTGTGGGGGGAGAGAGAGAGAGGGAGAGTGTGGGGGGGAGAGAGAGGGGGAGAGTGTGGGGGAGAGAGAGAGGGAGAGTGTGGGGGGGAGAGAGAGGGGGAGAGTGTGAGGGGGAGAGAGAGGGAGAGAGTGGGGGGAAAGAGAGAGAGGGGAGAGTGTGGGGGGGGAGAGAGAGAGAGGGAGAGTGTGGGGGGAGAGAGACAGAGAGAGTGTGGGGGGGAGTGAGAGAGGAGAGTGTGGGGGGAGAGAGAGAGAGAGGGAGAGTGTGGGGGGGTGAGAGAGAGGGAGAGTGTGGGGGGGAGAGAGTGTGGGAGTGTGTGGGGGGTTAGTGTGGGGTGTGGTGGGGGTTAGAGTGACGGTGAGTGTGGGGGGGAGTGTGAGGGTGTGTGTGGAGGGGATGAGAGGGGAGTGTGGGGGGGGAGAGAGGGAGTGTGTGGGGGGGGTGAGTGAGGGAGAGTGTGGGGGGGAGAGGAGAGTGTGTGTGGGTGGGAGTGAGAGTGAGTGTGTGAGTGAGAGTGTGGAGGGGTGTGTGGGGGGAGAGAGTGAGGGGAGAGTGTGGGGGGAGAGAGAGGGGGAGAGTGTGGGGGGGAGAGAGAGGGAGAGAGTGTGGGGGGGAGAGAGAGGGAGAGTGTGGGGGGGAGAGAGACAGAGAGAGTGTGGGGGGGAGAGAGAGAGGGATAG